>NC_134357.1:50850426-51017926 GCF_048569485.1 Anomaloglossus baeobatrachus | reverse complement strand
TAAAAAATCCAACGGATCCAAAACTTGAGAGAACACGCATAAGGGCACCTTATACGTTTTGGATAATAAGTAAAAACAAGTCCTTAATCATAGGTTTAGGACTTATGATTAAAGACTTGTTTTTACTTATTGTCCGAAACGTATAAGGTGCCCTTATGCGTGTTCTCTCAAGTTTTGGATCCATTGGATTTTTTTAATATCTAATAAATTTTTGATATTTTAATATTGTGGATTGGATTGTGGTGCTGGGTCCACTCTTCACTTCTTCTCAGTTAGGATGTATAGGCTTTGAAACAGAAGCAAGTCAAGTTTATAAAATCAGCAGCTTTTTGATTGGCAACAGCTGCTGATCACCTGATACCTGGGATGGGTATTCATAGTTATCCCCTCCCCCTGTTATTTATGCTAATTCTATTATAGAATCATTTTACTTTGTGACTAGAAGGACCTGTGCTGATGTCATACCCTTGTGACCAGAAAGGGCAGGGCCTCAGCCAACATAGCTGATACCAGGAAGCAACATTTTTCTGTTGGCTGAGGCCCCACCCTGCAAGTCCTGGAGCGCAGTTGCCTATGGTAAGCTGAAGTTTCATTACCTTTTTTCTTATACATCCTAACTGACAACTAATTGTATGTATAGGATCAGCATGGTAGTGCCAGTATAGCACTGCCTTTAGGTTATATAGGAAAATCCTGCTAATTGCTGCGCTTTAAGTGCAGTAATAAGGATTTTCTTCTAATAAAACTACTGGTCTGAAACTATTTAAAAAATTGCAACACGTGTAATTTGCAGGATGTTCTTTCCAGTTCTGCTATCATTTTTCTCATTTTCTTGCTATAAGATAACAGTGCCCATAGTAACAATTGTTCTGTATGTAGGCAATGAGCATCCGGCGCTGCCTGCTACTTTCTCTTTTATAATGGTCTGGTAATGGAATTAGGTGTCCTGGTAATAAAATAATGTCTCCTGGTAATTTAATTATCATTTCTGGTACTGGCAAGCCTGTCATGTTAATAGTATTATCAGTATAGTGGAGGCTTGCTGCAGTAATTAGGTTGCTACAATGTAAACCCGCTGACTTGGAGCAACGGCATGTACCAAACTATATCATATGTTACATTAATTACAGACACAATGTTTCTAACAACCTTAGATATCTTGGTTCAATATCCTTTAGTCATCCGTTAGAGATCCGTTTGCAAAAAAGTTGTGCAAACACAACTTTGTTGTTCATTGTTAAATAACAGATCCATTTTTTTTAAAAGTGGAGTCTATGGACACCTGATCCCATTAACGGATTACTATTTATTATCCATTTGTAACGAATTTGTTAAGAAAACAGATCCGTTACCAATGCAAGTACAATGGATGGCTAAATAGCAATCTGGTAATGGATCCGTTGTCCATAGACTCCAATGTTAAATAATCTAGCAGAAATCTGTTTCCCAACGGATCCATTCTAACAGATGACTACACGACATGTGAACTTAGCCTTAAAGACTATAGGGGGCTTTACACGGTAGCGATATCGCTAGCAATTTCTAGCGATAGCGAGCGTGTAAGTACCCGCCCCCGTCGCGCATGCGATTGTTTGTGATCGCTGCCGTAGCGAACATTATCGCTACGCAGCGTCACACATACTTACCTGGTCGTCGGCGTCGCTGTGACTGCCGAACAATCCCTCCTTCAAGGGGGAGGGACGTTCGGCATCACAGCGACGTCACCGCAACGTCACTAAGCGGCCGACCAATGAAAGCGGAGGGGCGGAGCTGAGCGTGATGTAAACATCCCGCCCACCTCTTCCTTCTGCATTGCGGCCGGCGGCAGGTAAGTAGACGGTCCTCGCTCATGCGGTGTCACACATAGCGATGTGTGCTGCCGCATGAGCGATGAACCACAACGCTAAACAACCCTTACCGATTTTTGAGTTTGGGACGACCTCTCCATGGTGAACGATTTTCACCATTTTTCAGGTCGCCTAAGGTCGCTGGTAAGTATTACACGCTGCGATATTGTGACGGATGTGCGTCACTAACAATGTGACCCCAACGATAATACATTAACGATATCGTAGCGTGTAAAGCCCCCTTTAGTCTTGATTTGCAATCATTGTTGTGCATTGCTCCAATGCATGTGTTAGAGGGGCGGATGGGGGCTGTTGCAGTTGTGACACCCCAGGGCTGTGGGGTACTCGGTCCCGGGCGTGTGGTGCGCAAGGGGGAACAGTCATGGTCGCGGCGGATGCCCAGTTCCGTGACCCTGGGGGTCGGTCCAATAAAAATGGGGTGAAAAATGGGAAAAAATAAAAGAAAAGAAAATAAGAGTTTTTGACTATGCCACTCGCGGTGTGCGGCCAGGTTATTGAAGCTGCCGCTGCAGCTTAGGTGTTTTGGGCCCTCCGCAAGCAGGGCTAGGCCCCTGCAGTGGATGATGGGGGTTATAGTGAGAAACAGTCAGTGTATGTGTATGGAGGCAAGAAGGAAACAGTCCACACCGGTATTGCAGTTTCAACTTGCCTTTTTACTTTGGCTTTGTACCTGGACCCGCTGGTGCCGGTTACAGGTGTTCCCGCTCCCTTTGTTCTCCGTGCCAGCTGTGACCTGGGTTGGCTGTCCTCCATGCACTCTCATTAGTATTGGTCTCCCATGGCTTAGAACGTCTGGGGGAACCCCTCTGTTTCAGTCTTGGTCCTATTGCAGGCAGCCTGGACTATTTAAAGGGTTCAATCCTGGTCCCCTCTTTGCTGCTGATGCTTCAGACTCTTTGGGTTGGCGATGGACCCTGGAGATCCCCTCACCTGGCCATAAAGTGTCCCGCTGTCCTAGGGTCTGCGCCCCACCTTGTGCTGAGTCCTGTGAGCTTAGGTTCCAGACTTCCATAGGCGCCCTGCGGTTCCTGGAGTCTTACACTTCCACAGGCAACCTACGGTCCCTGGAGTCCTGGTTCCTTACTCCACAGTCCCTCACTTCTGTTACAGCACTCCGATGTTACTTCAGGTCTTTATACTTTTCCTTCTTTACTTCACTCCTCACTCTCTCAACCCTCTCCGACTCTACTTCCTTTTCTCTACTCACTCTACTTCACTTCCTCCTGCCAACGTCCCAACTGACCACTGGCCCCTCCCCTTGCTGGGTCTCTCCCTACAGATTGGGTGGCAACTATCCAATCAGTGCCCATCCCTTTTACCTGTTGCTAGTCAGTCTCCCAGTCCGGAATTGGGGTTGTGTATGTGGCCTGAGGGTGCTGGTGTGTTGACTGGCACAAATATTCTGGGGTTTGGGTTTCCACGTTCACATTTTGTGGCACCTGATACCGCAAGGGTGCTAAAATGTGGTGACAGAGGCTTGGCTGCACCCCTTGTGCCCCGACCGCCTCTGCAGTGCAAATATTGTTAACAGTTCATTCTCTAGATGACACAGGGACATGGACAACTTCACAGTTTTTCTTCAACATCGTAACTTTACTTGAAGGCTCCAAGAACATAGCTTGCTCTTTTAGAAGGTGGGCGCATTTTTGTTCCCCAAGGGGGTTTCCATTAGTAACAGTCATACATATGAATTTATCGGCCACCGCTTCCCTGATACTCGGGATTCCTGAAGAGCTTCTAGGCCCCTCAAATAATCCTTCTGGGCACCCTTTGTTCCACCCACAGGGATTTAGTAAGAAATTATTGAGGGATCCTTCCACAACAGCACTCCTCTGCCAGACACTCGATCCCTGGTCTCTCTTTAGAACCAACTGATCTTCTGAGGGGGTTCTTCAGGTCTATGCCAGGGGATCGGAATGCCAGCCAGGAGTGCCCGGACGCAACCTTCTTCCAGGGATGCAGTTACAGCCGGTCCTCTACACTCTCTAAGACTCTACGTGTCTGGGATGCTGGTTTGCCCGAAGGCCTTGCCAAATTCGGTTTACTGGGCTCCTCACACAATGCCTCCCACAAACGCAGATTCTGCGTCTGTTCATTTCACTTGGGACTCTCCTGTCACTGCCTAGGTCTCTGACCTTTTTATTCACTAAAGTCATCTTTGAGTTAACCATACCTAACCCGAAGGTTCCAGGGAAGGTGTCACTGCATTGTGGCCACCTAGTGGCTATCTGAACACATTATACCGCCATATCAGTTTTAAACACTACAACATAAATGGTTGATTGCAGGCAGTGTCAGACTGGGACGGCGGGGGCCCACCAGTACTATTGACTCAGGGGGGCCACTGATCAACGACATTCAAATATTACATTCACAAATTTACCTATGCTTCTATATAATAATATACTGGGTAGTTTGTACAATGAATAATGAGATGCCTCCTTTGTCTGTACTTAGTAAATCAAGTGTATTGTGACAACTACTGATCATATTTTGGGACTAAGTGACATACTACTGCAAATGGGCCCACCAGAGGATTCTCCAGTTCTCCTGTGGGCCAGTCCGAGCCTGATTGTACGCTTGGGGCAGTCACGCCTTACACACCCCCTTTACACATGTAAAATAAAGAAAATTTGCAAACAGCACTTGATTAGAAATATCTTGCCGTTTTGTGTTCACAGCCCCTTTACAGATCTATGAGTTTCCATGTTAACAGAATACAAATAATTACTCAACTTGCAGTAGTAGCGACATCCATTTTTCTGTCTGTTACAAAATTCCAATTTTCAACTCGACCTCTGGTGCTCAGCGAGCTGTAAACGCAGTCATTTCCATTTCAGCCATGAAGGGCAGAGACAGAGGCAACCATTTAAAGGGAACCAACCAGCAGGATTTTCATGTATAAAGTAAAGCCAGTGCTATACTTGCACTAGGATGCAGAGTGTAACCATAAGTTTTGTTCAGAGATTGGATGTTTTATTTCAGAAATATGTGCAAGTAAAGTTACAGCAATGCCCTGCTATTTAATTGACAGGTGCAACAGGAAGGGATTAGGAGGGTCTGATCTTATCTATTTCCACCCTTGTCTGTCTGCCTGCACCAAAATTAACGTCTATGACGGGGACAGGGTAAGGATGGAGAGGCAGGGAGACGGGCGGGAATAGATAGTAAGATCCGATCCACATATTCTCTTCCTGTTGCACCTGTCAATCAAATAACAGTGCATTGCTGAAACTTTACTTGCGCATATCTCTGAAATAAAATATCCAATCTCCGAACAAAACCTATGCTTACATGCAGCATCCTAGCACCAGTATAGCACTGGCTTTACTTCTTATGTGAAACTCCTGATGGTTGGTTCCCTTTAACCCTTGACTGGTCCCATCGTGTCAACATGACCCCACGCAGATGGCATATGTAGTTGCCAACACATGTTCTTACACACAATTATGCCATTTATGTATTTTCTTATGAAGGTTCAACTGATATATTGCATGTGCTATTTTCAGCTTTACTCCTCTTAGTTTATAGCTATGTAACTAGGGATGATCGAATACCTCAAATATTCGGCAACGCCCATATTCGACGAATAGGTCGACGCTATTTGGCGAATATTCGATGCGCAATGTAAGTCTATGGGAAACCCGAATAGTTGCCGAATAGCAACTATTCGGGCTTCCCATGGACTTACATTGCGCATCGAATATTCGCATAGAGGTGACGTATTCAACGAATAATCGCGAAGCCGAATATTTGTGATATTCGATCATCTCTATATGTAACCATAAAGGCCGGTGGGGTCACTACCTGTATAGATATGCAAAATTTGGTGTTCTGGTCATATTGACCCCATGGTACCACTAGTGATTTTTTTTTTTCATAGTACCAGACAAGGGTCAAACCAAAGTCCAAGAGCTGTAGAATTGGAGCAGAAATCAGAAACATAAGACAATGTATGAGATATTGAGGGTTTGTTATAGTCGTGACTCTTCCTCTTTTGTCCAATCTTCTTCTGCCTTCACTTTTTCATCATTTTATGTTTTATTAATTACTTTTCCAGGCTAAAGAAGACTCCAGACATGGCCGCTCGGCTGGGCCAGCTGTCAACAGATGAAGCCGAGGCACCGGGAGAAGAAGCGGATGCAGAAAATGAAGCAGAAAATTCCACCCTCAGCATGTGCGTCTCTGTTTGCTCTTCTACCGGCAGCATCAACTAGTTATCCAGCTCCTGGGAACATGATCCTGGCGCTTCACAGGTCATGGTTGTTATTCTCAGGTTGCATAAATGTAGACTTAATGAAACGGAAATCCACTGAGCGGTGAAACATTGCTGCGAAGTCTATCAAAATACAAGATGCACTTAGCTATGCGAGTCCGATTCCTCGATGCTTCTCCTTCCACGCATCCTTCGTGGTATATACAGGGACGTGATGGTCGCAGGAGAGGATTGTAGAAACACCAATCCGGTTACATTATATATCTGAAGATGCCTTTTTACTACATCGAGGAGTTAATGGCAGACATTTGTGTTTTTTTCTTAATCAGGGCACGGGCAGGTCTTGTAAGAAGGAGTGCGCTGGTGTAATATGGACTGGCGGAGGATGCTACTGATAGCTCACATGCCGCTGCAACCATTGGCAAACAACTCTTTATGAGTCCAGCAGCCTGGTAAAAATGACGGCACCCATTCTGAGGTTTGCACCTACCTAAGCCTGAGCAGGTCATGCATCCTCCACCCAAATCTAGGACCTTGCTGGCCATCATGGACGCAATGTACAGACTGTGGGCGTTTCATACATTTCTTGAAATCATCTCTAACACCATTTTTTTTTTCTCGGCTTGTTTATTCTGGGAAGACATTATTGAACTAAATGACATTTTTAATTAAAATATTGAATAAAGTATTGGAAATTGTAGATCGGTCTCATCTGCTTATTTTTGTTAGGAGTTATTTAATATCCTGGGGGAGTTACATGACGCCCTCTACTC
The DNA here is from genome assembly GCF_048569485.1 of Anomaloglossus baeobatrachus. Lineage (NCBI taxonomy): Eukaryota > Metazoa > Chordata > Amphibia > Anura > Aromobatidae > Anomaloglossus > Anomaloglossus baeobatrachus. Next base: position 51,011,069 of record NC_134357.1, on the reverse strand, counting down.
CATATATTGCAGAAAAATAAGCACCAGCTTCAGTAAATAGCTATGGGGTCTTTGGAAATACGTGGTAAAATGCTGCCATCTAGTGGCGACAAATGAAATCACAATTGCCACAGGAAAGCAGTGCAGTTCCCAAATGGTTTTGGCTCAGGGAACTTCAACCATCCCGAAGAATCTACCCTAAGCTGCACATGGACCTAACATAAATATATATATATATATATATATATATATATATATATATATGTATATATATACACAAACTGTATATGGATAGTATGGTAATATATATCAGCGAACGAGTTGACAGTTAGAACTTTTGTGGTATAGAGCAGGGAAAGGGTTCAGTGCCCTAGTGGTCAAGGGTAGTGAGGAGGTTAATGTTTAAATAACTGACCATCAATAGTAATGAGATGGGTTGTCTTATTGATGTCTAGATCAATGAAGAGGTAAAAGTTAAGATCACTAATGGTCTGAGGTGATAAAGATGCTTATGGTCCCATTCCTAGTAGCATGGCCGGCTTTAGGCATGTGCGACTTGTGTGGTCGCACAGGGCGCCGACGGCCATGCTTCAAGGGGGGCGCAGCAGAGAGGTAAGAAGTTGTAACATTTCCTGGCTCCTCTGGTCCCAGCACTGCGTTTTTACTGTAACCGCCGCCAGTTACTTTGTTAGCCGGTTAATTACTTAGCTTTATGTAGCTCCTTTCCAGCCGGGCCTACCATCTTCACCGAGCCCCAGTCACAGCTGCAGCAGAGGGGCCCGGCAGTGTCGCTTCAGCCACAACTGCAGTCTGCACATGACTAAGGTGCGTGCGAAGCCCTTCTAGGGCATCGCATGCAAATTAGCCATGTGGTGGGGGAGGCACTGTGAATGGAGCAGAGAAGAAAGATGGCGCGTCATCCCGCAGCTCAATGTGATGAGGTCATCACTCTGCACTTCATCACATTGCTGCGGGCAACGTGGAGCTGACGAGTGCGCGGCATCCGGCAGGGAGAGGTAGGCGCGCTATAAGCTGAAGATTGCCGGGGGTGGTGGGGGACCCGCCGACTACAGCCGCGGGGATGGGGGGGCCACTGACTCCAGCAACGGGGAACTGCTGACTCCAGCCGTGGGGTGCCGCTGACTCCAGCCGCGGGGGCGGGGGAGGGCGCTGACTCCAGCCGCGGTGGGCGGGGGGCGCTGACTCCAGCTGCGGGGGGTGGGAAAGCGCTGACTCCAGCCACAGGGGGGTGCTGACTCCAGCCGCGGGTGGTAGGGGCTGCTGACTTCATCCAGCTGAAATGCATCGCTGCTCAGAGAGGACGCTACAGGACGTAGGAGTTGGGGAGGGTGAGTAAAATGTTTTGGTTTTTTTTGCAGTAGACAAATATACAAGGAGAGACCCAGTAAAGGCACATATACACAAGAAGGAGGAGATATATACCAGGAAGGGGACAAAAACCAGGATGGGGACATATATACCAGAATGTGCCCAGGAGGGGAATATATATACATCAGGAGGAGCCTAGAATGGGGATATATATGCTGGGAAAGGGACAAATAAACCAGGGTGGGAACATATATACCAGGAGGAGGACATATATACCAAGAAAGGGACAGAAACCAGGATGGGGACATATATACCAGAATGTGCCCAGGAGTGGGATATACATACCAGGAGATGCCCAGGATTGAACATATATACCAGGATAGGGACAAATAAACTGGGATGGGGACATGCATACCAGGAGGGTCCCTGGATGGGGACATATATACCTGGAAGATGACATTTATGCTAGGAAGGGAACAATAAACCAGGATGGGAGACATGCATACCAGGAAGGGCCCAGGATGCACACATATATACCAGGATTTGGACATGTATACCAGGAGGATATTACACAGAGAGACAATGTGTGTGGCGGGGATAGTATACAGAGGGATAGTGTGTGTGGGGTGATATACAGAGCATTGTGTGTGTGTGAGGATATGTATAAAGAGGGGCAGGTTGTGTGGGGGATAGTGTACAAAGGGGCAGCGTACATGAGGGATATTACACAGAGGGTCATTGTGTGTGTGTGTATAACTATGTTATAGTTGCAGTGTGTGGGGGATATATAGAGGGGCAGTGTGTGTGTGTGTGTGTGTGTGTGTGTGTGTGTGTATGTGTGTGAAGGATGCTACACAGAGGAGCAGTGTGTGGGATATTATACAAATTGGCAGTGTGTGTTGGTATTTACAGAGGAGCAGTGTACGTGTGGGGACATTATACAGAGGAGCAGTGTGTGGAGGGGGATATATTGAGGAGCAGTGTTTGTGGGGAGATATTATACAGAGGAGCAATGTGTGGGAGGATATTATACAGAGGAGCAGTGTGTGGGAGGATATTATACAGAGGAGCAGAGTGTGGGAGGATATTATACAGAGGAGCAGTGGATGTGGGAGGATAATTTACAGAGGAACAGGGTGTGTGGGATATATTGATAAACAATGTGTGTGGGGGATACTAAACAGAGGAGCAGTGTGTGGGGGGATATTATACAGAGCAGCAGTGTGTGGGGGGGTATTATGCAGAGGGGCATTGTGTGTGGGGGATATTATACAGAGAGGCAGTGTGTGTGGGGATATTATACTGAGGAGCAGTGTGTGGGGGGATATTATACTGAGGAAGTGTGTGGAGGATATTATACTGAGGAGCAGTGTGTGGGGGGGATATTATACTGAAGAGCAGTGTGTGTGGTGGGAAAGTATACTGAGGTGCAGTGTGTGTGTGGGGGATAGTGTACTGAGGTGCAGTGTGTGTGGGGGGAGATATACAGAGGAGCAGTGTGGGGGGATATTATACAGAGGCGCAGTGTGTGGGGGATATTACACTGAGGAGCAGTGTGTTTGGGGGGATATTATACAGAGGAGCAATGTGTGTGTGAATATTATACACGGACATTGTGTGGGCATATTCTACTGAGGGGCAGTGTTTGTGGGGGATATTATACATGGGGCAGTGTGTGGGAGAGATATTATACAGAGGAGCAGTGTGTGTGTGTGTGTGGGATATCTTACAGAGGGGCAGTGTGTGGGGATATTATACACAGGGATATCGTGTGGGGGTACACTGAGGGGCAGTGTGTGGGGGAATATTATAAACAGGGATAGTGTGGGAGAGAGATTATGGAAAGGGGCAGTGTAGAGAGTATATTATGGAGAAGGGAGCTGTAGGGGGTGTATTATTAATTTTCTAAGGGAAATGCTTTATTTTCTGGAACAACTTCAAAGGTGCTAACACTTTTGGTCGTGTGTGTGTGTGTGTGTGTATATACAGGGCTTGAGGGGTGGAGTCGGAGCTGGGGTGGGGTGTAATATCCATGGATACGGCATAAATGGTTGAAATCCGAAGACCTCTAAAAAAACGAGAACAGACGTGGTGGATTTGAGGTGCAGATTCTCCAACACAAATTTGTAATTTATTGTACATTTGAAGAGATCAATTTTCTTAGGATATAAAAAAAATGGCCTCTGGTCCTCGTTTGTTTCCTGGGAAACTGGGTAAAAAAATCAGTAGGGGGGGCACCAAAGGGCAGTTTGCACAGGGCGCCAATCAGGCTAAGGCCGGCCCTGCCTAGTAGCATACAGTGGCGGAGAGGTTACGGGTTATTTCACTGATGGTTGATCAGTCCAGTGGGGCAGTCCAAGAAATCCTCCAGTGTAGTGGTAAGTGAGCACTACCATGCTCAGGTGCTCGTTAATAGCAGTTGATTATTGGGAGGGTGCAACTTGAGTACCCGAGTATAACGGAAGTCATGGGGGAAATCAAGCATTTTTCAGGAAGAATTCCATTATACTCGGTTACTCAAGTCATGCCCATCTGAGCACCAAAGGTTTGTTACAAGCACCAGGCACCCGAGCATGGTAGTGCCCGCTCATCACTAGTTACCAGTACCGAGCACCTGAGCATGGTAGTGTTCACTTATCACTAGTTACCAGTACCGAGCACCCGAGCATGGTAGTGCTCACTCATCACTAGTTACCAGTACCAAGCACCTGAGCATGGTGGTGCCCGTCATCACTAGTTACAAGTATCGAGCACCTGAGCATGGTAGTGCCCACTCATCACTAGTTACAAGTATCGAGCACCTGAGCATGGTAGTGCCCGCTCATCACTAGTTACACGTATCGAGCACCTGAGCATGGTAGTGCCCGCTCATCACTAGTTATGAGTACCGAGCACCTGAGCATGGTAGTGCCTGCTCATCACTAGTTATGAGTACCGAGCACCTGAGCATGGTAGTGCCCGCTCATCACTAGTTACAAGTACCGAGCACCTGAGCATGGTAGTGCCCGCTCATCACTAGTTATGAGTACCGAGCACCTGAGCATGGTAGTGCCTGCTCATCACTAGTTATGAGTACCGAGCACCTGAGCATGGTACTGCCCGCTCATCACTAGTTATGAGTACCGAGCACCTGAGCATGGTAGTGCCCGCTCATCACTAGTTATGAGTACTGAGCACCTGAGCATGGTAGTGCTCGCTCATCACTAGTTATGAGTACCGAGCACCTGAGCATGGTAGTGCCTGCTCATCACTAGTTACGAGTACAGAGCACCTGAGCATGGTAGTGCTCGCTCATCACTAGTTATGAGTACCGAGCACCTGAGCATGGTAGTGCCCGCTCATCACTAGTTATGAGTACCGAGCACCTGAGCATGGTAGTGCCCGCTCATCACTAGTTACGAGTACTGAGCACCTGAGCATGGTAGTGCCCGCTCATCACTAGTTACACGTATCGAGCACCTGAGCATGGTAGTGCCCGCTCATCACTAGTTATGAGTATCGAGCACCTGAACATGGTAGTGCCCACTCATCACTCGTTATGAGTACCGAGCCCCTGAGCATGGTAGTACCCGCTCATCACTAGTTACACGTATCGAGCACCTGAGCATGGTAGTGCCCGCTCATCACTAGTTATGAGTACCGAGCCCCCGAGCATGGTAGTGCCCGCTCATCACTAGTTATGAGTACCGAGCCCCCGAGCATGGTAGTGCCCGCTCATCACTAGTTACGAGTACTGAGCACCTGAGCATGGTAGTGCCCGCTCATCACTAGTTACACGTATCGAGCACCTGAGCATGGTAGTGCCTGCTCATCACTAGTTATGAGCACTGAGCACCCGAGCATGGTAGTGCCCGCTCATCACTAGTTATGAGTACCGAGCACCTGAACATGGTAGTGCCCACTCATCACTAGTTATGAGTACCGAGCCCCCGAGCATGGTAGTGCTCGCTCATCACTAGTTATGAGTACAGAGCACCCGAGCATGGTAGTGCTTGCTCATCACTAGTTATGAGTACCGAGCACCTGAGCATGGTAGTGCTCAGTCACTAGTTTTCAGCTCTAAGATAACATAGTGAGTGTGGGGCAGAGAAGATACACAGATGTCTACATTCAATAAAACATTTTTTTTCTATTTCTATAAATTGAAGTAAAAATATACGTTTAGATGACGACTTTAAAATTCAGTCCCACAAAGGCTACAACTGAAGAGAGACATTTGGTGCAGCATGGTGGCTCAGTGGTTAGCACTGCTGCTCTGGGGGAGTCCTGGGTTCAAATCCCCCCCCCAAGGACATCTGCAAAGAGCTTGTATTTTCTCTCCGTGTTTGCTGTGTTTCCTCCAGGCTGTCCAGTTTCCTCACACAGTCCAAAGACATGCTGATAGGGAATGTAGATTGTGAGTCCCAATGGGGACAGTGATGACAAATTAATAGCGCTATATAAGTGAGTAAAATAAGGTGATCATAAGGCGATGACTCTACGTCTTAGGAGGGTATGTGACACTGATAATATCAGTACAGAAAATTGGACTTGATGTACCCTGGGGGACTGACGTCAAGAAACCCTGAAAGGTAGGGTTTTTTTGGCCAATATTGCCTTTAGTTCTTTACATTTTTCAATTCAATTCCCGAATGTTAATAAAGGACATAAAAAGTGAATGTTTAACAAACTTTATTCATAACAAATACTGTAACAAAAAGTTATACTACCATGCATCGCGTACCAACGTAATAACCAATGTAGAATACTAAGTGGTAACTGGCAGATATCCGGACCGGCGCAGATCAGCAGGAAGGAAATAATACTGAAAGTGTCAATATAACTAAATCCATCTTAGTGCAGACTACCAAAATAACCAAAAACATTACCCCCGGGTATATTACAGCTGTATGGCCGGGGTAACGTATACACCACCACCCCCCTACATAATAATATGGTCATATACAGTGAATGAGAATGAATTATATTCTCCTCTCTTCACATAGGATGGATCTTTTTTTTTTTTTTTAATGGTGATGATTTCTGAAACTTTTTGTTTTAGCATTTTTACTGTTTAATGAAATTTATATCTGTCTTTTGTTAAACGTATAGAAAAAATAGACCACTGAGGATTCTTCTTATAATAATAGTGCTACTAAAAAAGATATGGATATTTCACTAAGATTTATAATTGTTCTTACAAAAAAATTGGACAAAAAATGTAAGTTTTTACAGAAGGTTCTTCTTCACCAAACTCCCACTGCAGTCCCACATTCATGAAAATGTGTCATTTCTCCAGGAAAGAATCAAAAGGAGGATTGGGGATTTACCATAGGACTCTTTTACACGTCCGTGAAAATCACGCACGTGTTTCACGGACGTGTCAAAGGTGCGTATTGCCCTCGGTGTGCTGTGTTTATGGCACACATGTGTTCTCCATGTGCTATCCGTGATAACACACGGAGAATGGGAACTTTCTGCTCACCTGTCCCTGGCGTTGCTGTCCATGGTACTGATCTTCGGTCTCCGGTCCTGCCGATCCCCGCTGCTGCTGCTGCTTCCGGCCTCAGTGAAGTGAATATTCAATGAGCATAATGAGCGGCGGTCGGAAGCAAGTGACAGCAGCGGCAGAGACAGCAGGGCTGGAGAAGGTGAGTAAAGTTTTGTTTTTTCTTCTCGCAGAGAAAAGTCTTTTCTCCAATGCGTGTCACACGGAACACATCCGCGTGGTCCGTGTGTGTTACGTGACCCGATTGCGTTCCGTGTGACACCCGTGATGCCGGAGATAAAACGGACATGTCAGCGTGAGAAATACACGGACACACGTATGTATGGAACAGACACATGTTCCATGCGAAAATACATATGTGTGTCCGACACCATGGGAAGACATAGGTCTACGTGTGTACGTAAGAAAACGGACCATACACATACCGGAGGCACATACGTGTGAAGGGGGCCATACTAGAACTCTGCATTGTGTTGTTCCTCTGTTGCTCCTCATGGAAATATATGAATAAATTGATAACTGGGTGAAGCTTGTCCCAGTCCCAATTAATCTCTTTATACTCCCAAACTTTGTAACCGCCACCCTATTGAATGGGAATGATTATACCCACGTGCCATTGTTAAGGAAGGAAACATTTGATCCAGCTCACCCAGTGAGGAGACCACCATCTATTCCAGGAAGGTGCACGGATTCATGGACAGCTTCAGCCAGACGGTGTGTGTAGAGATCCAAGAGAAAAGAAATATCCAGTATCCATTTTCCTTAAAAAATATCTTCTTCTTTATTGTAAAGATTAAAAAAATTCCATTTCCAAGGGTGAAAAACAATGCATTGTCAGCACAGGTACAAGTACGCGTTTCGGATATTACACATCCTTAATCTGAAACATACTGCACACGTTCTACAACGCCCCATTTCCGGATAATGACTTTATAACACTCTTGTTGAACGTGTGTAGTATGTTTCAGATTAAGGATGTGTAAGGGTACCGTCACACTTTAGCGACGCTCCAGCGATCACGACGACGATCTGACCTGGTCAGGATCGCTGGTGCGTCGCTACATGGTCGCTGGTGAGCTGTCAATCAGGCAGATCTCACCAGCCCCCAGCGACGCGTGGAAGCGATGCTGCGCTTGGTAACTAAGGTAAATATCGGGTAACCAAGCTTGGTTACTAGATATTTACCTTGGTTACCATCACACACCGCTTAGCGCTGGCTCCCTGCACTCGTAGCCAGAGTACACATGGGGTTAATAAGCAAACCGCTTTGCTTATTTACCCGATGTGTGCTCTGGCTACGTGTGCAGGGAGCAGGGAGCCGGCACTGGCAGCCTGAGAGCGGCGGACGCTAGTAACCAAGGTAAATATCGGGTAACCAAGCAAAGCGTTTCGCTTAGTTACCAGATGTGTACATTGGTTACCAGCATCCGCAGCTTCCAGACGCCGGCTCCCTGCTCCGTACACATTCAGATCGTTGCTCTCTCGCTGTCACACACAGCGATGTGTGCTTCACAGTGGGAGAGCAACGTCCAAAAAATGAACCAGCACTGTGTGTAACGAGCAGCGATCTCACAGCAGGGGCCAGATCGCTGCTCAGTGTCACACACAGAGAGATCGCTAATGAGGGCACTGCTGCGTCACAAAAACCGTGACTCAGCAGCGATCTCGCTATGTGAGAAGTACTTACATCCGAAACGCGTACTTGTACCTGTGCTGACAATGCATTGTTTTATACCCTTGGAAATTGAATTTTTTTTAATCTTTACAATAAAGAAGATATTTTTTAAGGAAATTGGATGCTGGATATTTCTTTTCTCTTGGACCACTTGCCATTGTTGTATTCACACACTTCCAGGAGGAATTGCAGAGGAACAGCACCATGAGGAACAGTTATTACATGGGGAATAAAAGTATTTAGCATAATAGATATGTCCGGAGAGCTGACAGGTCGCCTTTAATTGTAATGTCTTATCAATATCACTGTATTATACACTGTATAGCGCCTTCTATAGCTTTAAATTACTCCCCAGTAAACTTTTTGTTTGTTCCATTGTCATCATGCATTGTCTTGGTTCTTGGATTTCTTGCAAATTGCCCTCTTGTCGCCGGAGCTACAACCAAGGGGGGAGTCCGGTCCCCATCTTTAGTAGAGGTGACATTGGCCATTATTGGAAGGGATTGATTGACATCAGAGGATAGGATATAAAATTATTTATTCAGGGACCACGTCCAACACTACAAAGAAATGGTTATGTACTTTACACTGGGATCTGTTCATTGCTGCAAATGTTAATGGGATCCACTGATATACCCTAATAATATATGCCCAGTTGACATGTTATCAAGGCGTTAAGCATTTCTTTTTGGGGGGGGGGGGGGGTAAATTATCACCTATTTACAATATGGGTGATAATTTGGGGATCATAGGGGGTTCACTGACCGGGGTCGCTATTGAAAGAAGTGTTGACATTCCCCTTTAGAAGGGAACCATGGACAAGCAGGGAGTCTTCTCTCCATTTATTCTCTATGAGACTGCTGGGGATCACCGTATACAGCGCCAGGTCATCTCCACCAGTCCTATAGACCAGGGTTCCCCAACTCCAGTCCTCAAGGCCAACCAACAGTGCATGTTTTCAGGATTTCCTTAGCATTGCACTGCTGTTGGAACCAGCACCTGGGCAGGTAATTACATTAATACCTGTGCAATACTAAGAAAATCCCAAAAACCTGCACTGTTGGTGGGCCTTGAGGACTGGAGTTGGGGACCTCTGCTATAGACAATGACTGGCCATTCCAATGGGGAATTTAAGAGCCCTGTTTTCCAGATTGGCGTCAGTGATCAGCAAGCTGGAAATAACCCTATAAAGGAATTCTGTCACCAGGTTTTTGCCACCTAATCTTAGAGCAGCATAATAGAGGGGCAAATATCCTGATTCCAGTGATGTGTAACTTACTGGGCTGCTTAGTGTAGTTTTGATAAAATCACTGATTAATCAGTAAGTGATTATCATTACAGGACTACTTGGCGTGCTGCAGGTAGTCCAGCATATTCATGAGCTCTGCATAACTGCTAGATCTGCAGCAGAGAAAACATTGATTTTATCAAAATGACAGCAAACAGCTCAGTAAGTGACACATCACTGGAATCAGGGTCTCTGCCCCTACATTGTGCTGCTCTCAGACGGGGGAGCAAAATCCTAGTGACAGATTCCCTTTAAATAAAGTATATCTCCATCCCACCAAGATTCATCAGCGTTTTAGGAAAACCTCAACAATCCACATTGATGGATATCTCCAAGGGTTGACGCAAAATAAAGGATATAGCTTATCTATATATGTATTGTCAGGTCATTTAGGACGGCATATTAGGTTGTACACATGCAGGAAAGGAATAGAGCTAAAGATATGTGTTATAGCAGAGTTATATGTAAAGTCTTTGAAGGAACATCCTTTACTTTCTGGAACTGAGCTTATTTTGCCGTTCACCAGCAAACGAGAATTTGACTAACTCATTAGTCTGATACCTGGAATGTAGAAAACCTGATTTTTTGTTTTTTTACCTCTCTATTACCCTTATATGTCCCAGCGGTTGCAATACGATACATTATATGTTGGCAATAGCTGTTCTTAAAATGACATTAATCAGTGCAATTACTTTTAAGTAAACCTGTGGCAGCCACTATGTGAGCTAAGAAAGAACCGATAACATTAAACCTACAGCGGGTGAAATAAGTATTGAACACGTCACCAATTTTCTAAGTAAATATATTTCTAAGGTCCCCTTCACACGTCCGTGAAAATCACGCACGTTTTTCACGGACGTGTCAAAGGTGCGTATTGTCCTCTGTGAGCCGTTTTTTTGGCACATGTGTGTTCTCCGTGTGTTATCCGTGATAACACACAGAGAACCGGAACTTTCTGCTGGCATTGCTGATCTACGGTCTCCGGTCCTGCCGACTCCCCGCTGCTGCTGCTTCCGGCCGCAGTGGAGTGAATATTCAATGATCATAATGAGCGGCGGTCAGAAGCAAGTGACAGCAGCGGCAGAGACAGCAGGGCTGGAGAAGATGAGTACAGAATTTTTTTTTTTTTTACAAACACGTGCGTTTTCTCCGGTGCGTGTCACATGGATCACATCCATGTGGTCCGTGTGTGGGCTGTGTGACACCCGTGATGCCGGAGAAAAACAGACATGTCTATGTGTGGAGCACATGGGCACACGTATGCTTTACATGGGCACACGGTCCATCACAAAACACAGTCGTGTGCACAGACCCATTGATTTTAATGGGTCTACGTGTGCCCGTGTCTCCAGCACGTGAGGAAACTGACCAAACACGTACCGGAGATACAGACGTGTGAAGGAAGCCTTAGGCTATGTGTCCACGGGAGAATGTAGCTGCGGATTTTTCTGGATCAAAATCCGCAGCTTTCCCGCAAAAAAAGGTGAAAAGGTGCGGATTTGCCGCGGATTTACTGCGGAATTGCCGCGGATCTGATGCGGATTTTGGTGCAGATTTTTTTTTTTTTCCCCAATTTTAAAGCCAAAATCCGGATGAAAATCCGCAACAATAATTGACATGTTGCATATTTTTCCGGACCAAAATCCGCACGAAATCCGCTGCGGAAAAATCCGCAGCATGGGCACAGCATTTCCAAAATGCCATAGAAATGGCTGGGAAGTACCTGTGCTGCAGATTTTCGGGAAATCCGCGGCTTTTCCGCGGGAAATCCGCGGCAAAATCCGCGCATTTTCCGCAGCGTGGACACATAGCCTAAAGGTGTTGTTGAGATGAATTTCTCTCCAGAGATGTTGGTAACAACCCATCCAATAGTTTTCACAATGAGATTGGGGAAAGCTTTGGGATGAGGGAAGTAGACATCATATTATAGCAGAGGGTCCCCATCTATGAGCCTGGACATAAAGCTGCCCTGTATAAACACCTCTTTTCTGGTAGAATTGAGCCTCCGTTTTAACACAATACCAACCATTCACCTAAATACCCTTCATTAATGCAGTTGTCCACAACTAGGAACATTTTTTTCTGATTAATGCATGTATTTAGGGCTAAAAGTCTTCTTTGTAATTGGGTTTCAATCAAAATTTTGCACACTTTTGCTTTTACAGGCTACGAGCCTTCCTGCACATTCAATTTTGATGTCGTCTGTCGTCATAAAGCTGAGAGTAAGGGGCCCTTTGCACACTACGACTATCGCAAGCCGATGCTGCGATGCCGAGTGCGATAGTCCCCGCCCCCGGCACAGCTGCGATATCTTGTGATAGGCGCCGTAGCGAACATTATCGCTATGCAGCTTCACACGCACTTACCTGCCCTGCGACGTCACTCTGGCCGGCGACCCACCTCCTTCCTAAGGGGGCGGGTCGTGCGGCTTCACAGCAACATCACACGGCAGGCAGCCAATAGAAGCGGAGGGGCGGAGATGAGCGGGACATAAACATCCCGCCCACCTCCTTCCTTCCGCATTGCAGGCGGGACGCAGGCAAGGAGATGTTCCTCGCTCCTGCGGCTTCATACACAGCGATGTGCGCTGCCGCAGGAACGAGGAACAACATCGTACCTGTCGCAGCAGCCAAAATAATGAAAATGACCGACACTACACCGATCATACGATACCGACGCTTTTGCGCTCGGTAATCATAGTTAAAACGATTTACACACTACGATGTCGAGAGCGACGCCGGATGTGCGTCACTTTCGATTTGACCCCATCGACATCGCAGCTGCGATGCCATAGTGTGCAAAAGGGCCCCTTACTCAGCAAAAAATACCAATAGTTATAAACTCCCTGAAAGACCGTCGGAGCGAGCTCACTGACAGATTCTCAGTTAAGTCACTCTGCAGCCTGTAATGGAAAAGGTGAAAACAGATGCTAATGGCAGCTGACAAAAGAAATGAGACCCCCATGTAACAGATAGGTGAAGGTCCCACTGATCAGACAGTTATGAGATGCATTTCTACAATGAGAATATTACTCCTTATTTGCCTTTTTTTTGCTTATTTTTCCTGATCTCACCTATGCCATCCAGTTTACTCACTGCACGTGCCTTACATTATTAGCTCCTGATTATCTATGTCTTCATCCTACATAGTAATAGTGATTTTATTCACTCTTTCATCTGAGTATTTTTACACCTGCAAAAATAAGTTTGTAGGTTTTATAGATTTTCTTTGACTATTATTAAAGATGGAGCTACATGAACCTGTCAGGGCACTGTTACCTCCTATAAAAAGAGTCCCTCAATAAAAATGATACCTTTTTCTTTTTTGATCTGATGTGCCAGTCATGAGAAGCCTAGGGTAAGAGCCATATGCAAATCAGGCTGGAAGTGCACAGGGGCGTGTCAATGCACTTGCGAGTCCAGCCACGCCCCCAGTGCACTTCCGATTATATTTAGATTCTGCAAAATGATGTCATGTAAAATTTAATTTGCTGCGGGGAAGTTAGATTTTAAGTAGTCGCCAAAAGTAAAGTTACAGACCAGCTACAGTCTTACCAATTCTTTCTCAGCTCACATGAATGCCCTTATTGTTTGTAGGTGACAAGTGGATTTTAAAGGGAACCTGTCACCAGATTTTGGCCTACTAAACTAAAACTAGTACCTTAAGCAGCGCCTGTGCTGCAGTCTAAAAAGGTGCACGTAACCCTCTGAGACCCCTGTACACCCCAAAAATACCATTATGAAATCTCCTGCCATGTATGTAAATTGTGTGGTCCTGTCCGATTGGCACCCTAATCTGCGCCTCCTGTCCCTCCTTTTGCCGTCCTCCTGAGCTGATTGACGTGGATGATGCCTCTGGTGCCATCCACGTAGCCAGGCAAATTTTCCCACCTGCACAGACACATTCCAGGCTCGTGCACGCGCACTTCACTCTGCCCTATTGCGGGCACAGCTGAAAACATAGGTGCGCCTAAGCGAACCAGCGAGGTCTCTGTACAAGTGCAAGATTTTGCCCGGCAATGTGCAAGACGCGGGTGACATCATCCACATCCCTGGACAAAATTTCGCGCTTGCGCAGAGAACTCGTCACAAAAGGACAGAGCAAAGTGCGCCTGCGCGAGATGGGAATTTGTCTGCACAGGGACAAGATTTTGCCTGCCGATGTGGAAGACGCAGGTGACGTCACCCACACCCCCGGTCAAAATGTTGCGCCTGCGCAGAGAACCCGTCGGTTTGCGCAGGCGCACCTATGTTTTCGGCTCTGTCTGCAAAAGGATAGAGTGAAGTGTGCCTGCGCGAGCCGGGAATGTGTCTGCACAGGCTCGAGAATTTACCTGCCTACATGGATGGTGCCGGAGGTGTCATCTGCGTCAATCAGCTCAGAAGGACGGCGGGAGGAAGGACAGGAGGCGCAAATTAGGTTGTTCATCTGGCCGGACCGGGCAATTTACATACATAGTGGGAGATTTTATAAAGGTATTTGTAGGGTCTACAGGGAGGTTGGGGGGGGCGTGCTCTTTTACAGAATGCAGCACAGGTGCTATAGTTTAGAAGGCCAAAATCTGGTGACAGGTTCCCTTTAATGAGAACCCATCTGCTCTACTGACATTTTTGTGTTAGTTAATGTTTCCCATGAAATAATGACTTTGGAGCATCTTCTCTTAGACGTCTGCATTGTGTTGTTCCTTTGTTGTTCCTCTTGGAAATATATGAATATACTGATAACTGTTAGTGCTGGTGTGTCTCTGCACACTGACACTGTCTGCGCTGATTGTATAACCTCAGACTGTAACCACTCACCCTATTGACAATGGGAATGATAATGCCCAGTTGTATTCATATATTTTCAGGAGGAATTACAGAGGAACAGCAACTGTCATTACATAGGGAATAAAAGTATTTAGCAGGCCAGACATGTCCGGAGAGCTGACAGGTCGCCCTTAAATGTCATTTCTCATCAATATCACTATACCATGTCTAGTATCAATAATAATACAGTGCGTAGCGCCTTCTATGGCTTTAAATTACTCCCCAGGTAAACTTTTTTTCCATTTTCACAAAATCATCATGCTGAATCTTGTGACTTCTTCTCCGCCGTTACGCAACTCTGAAAACTATAGGTACATTCTGTGCAGTACTATGAAAGGGAAGTAATATTAGAACGACCACCAGGGGGTGCTACGATTTTTTGTGTTGTGCGTCTTGGTATATGATCATCTGCTTGAGATCCTGCAAGAAAACGTCCAAAGGGTTAATTTCACTAGGATGCGATTATCTTTGTATAACTACATAAAAGAAAGGCAAAACAACAGGAAAATTGTAAGGAACTCTCTCCGAACGAATCTACATAAAACCATCGGGATAATGGACAGCTGAAGAGATCTGTAAGGCGTAATCCAACCTTTATCATGGGATATTGTCGGATAGTGCTTGTAAATACGAGCGATTTTGCGATTTGTTTTTTATTAAAATATTCAGCCGTTCTTGAGGTGTTAACACTTTTATTTACTACTCGTTGCCTAGGAGACCGACCACTGTTAGGCCTCCGTCACACATCCGTGCCTCCGGTACATGTTTGCCATTTTTTACACGTACCGGAGACATGTACACACGTGGGCCTAGGTAATCCTAATGTTTTGGACACACGTAAGTATTTAGGAACGGAACGTGTGTCCGTTCCATACTTACGTGCGTCCGTGGGTTAAATACGTTGACATGTCCGTTTTTCTCCGGTACCAAGGCTGTCACACGGCCCCCACACGTACCACACGGATGTAGTGTGGATGCGGTCCCATGTGACACGCGCCGGAGAAACACAAGTGTCAGGTTAGAAATAAAAAAAACAAATACTCACCTCCATCATACCTGCAGTCTCTGCCGCGGCTGTCACCTGCATCCGTCCCCCAGTGAATTTGAACAACGCTTCTTCTTCACTGGGGGCCGGAAGCAGCGTCAGCGGGGCGGGGCCTGTGCCGGACACTGTCATTTAGCACCATAGACAGCTCCGGAAGAAGCAGGTAAGACGGGGCTTTACGTTCTCCGTGTGTTATTACATATAACACACGGAGAACATCTGTCGCAGGCGGGGAGGAGGGTGTCAGCACACTACGCTCACCCCTTCTGCTCGGGTCCGGCGGCTGCTGCTCATTGGTGGCTCGAGCGGTGGGCCGGATCCCGGGGGTTTCTCGAGCGGCGCTCCTCGCCCGTGAGTGAAAGGGGGTTTGTTGGGTGAGGGGATGATTATTGTCCGTGACGCCACCCACGGTTGTGGTGATTTCACCACCGCTGCTCTATACGGGGCTCCCGGGGATGGTGATGCGGAGCAGCCAGGTGTTGCGTTGCCCCTCCGTGGGTAGGGGTTGGTGATCCCGGGGCCCAGTGATGGTGGGGGAGGTGCAGGGCCTGGTGGGCGCAGGGACGCGGGGGCAGCGCTGTGCCTTACGGCACTGTGGTACTCACTCAGCCTGAGACGTTGACACAGTTTTTACGGTAAACCAAACGGCTGGTAAGACGGTCCCACGGACGGCTGCACTTGCTCTCCCGGTAGGTGACGGTGATGTCCCTTTTCCTTGCACCTCGGTGTACTTGTTGGTTGCGATGGGTCCCCACCGGTAACCCGCTCCCCGGCTTCAAGCTGGACCGGGGGAGCTCTACTCTTTGCCCGCAGGCGCTGGCCCTAAGAAACTGGTGCCTTGGCGGTGGCGGTGTCTCTTCTATACTGGCTGGGCTGTTGCCTTCAATCGGGACTTGGTTGTTGGGGGATCTACGTCCCCTTCACTGACGGATTCGGCAAATTATGGCGACTCCAAGCCTTGCCGGGGTCCGAGAGGCCCCTGCCCTGGTGCTGACTGTCCTTCGGAACACTGCTCCAGACCGCCGGGCACACAGCCAACGGGGTCCTTCCAGGAACTTCCAAACGGTCCCCCTCCAGACAGTCACCGCCGTTGCTGACCTTGCTGACCTGGTCCTACACACAGCTGGACCCTTCAGGCTTTCTTTCTTTCCTGTCACCTCACTTGCTTTCCTCCTTTACCACTTTTCTACTTTCACTACTTGTTTACTCCTTCATGTCCCTCACTGGACTGCACTCGAGCCCTGCCTGGGCTAATCTGCCTGGTTTCTCCCGCCTCCAGAGCTGTGTCCTCCTCGGTGGGCGGAGCCAACCGCCTGGCCCAACCCCTGGTGTGAATCATCAGCCTCTGGAGGAAGGCAACAAGGATTTTTGGTTAGCTTAGATGTTCCTACCTGGGATGTAGGGTGTGGTGGTGTGTGACCTGTGTACCCTGGCTTGCCCAGGGCGACACACATCTACATGCCACAAACACGGCACACGGGGAGCAAACCACACCTTTAACACCTACGTGAAAAAACGGTTCGTTTTTTTCACGTGCGTGTGACAGAGGCCTTAGACAGCAAAACATGCGCTGTGCTGACAAGCTCTTTACCATTGTTTTGACGTTGACCAGGAACGCTGGAGTGCGCTTTTAGCTTCTAATCCCGGTCAGCCTCAGCACTGTGCTTACTAAAACAGCAGTGGTGGTCGGTCTCCTTGGCAACAAGCGGTAAACAAAAGAAAAGTGTTAATATCTCAAAAACAGTTGAAAAATTTAATAAGCAGTAAATTGCAAAATTGCTTGTTTTTTCAAGCTGTATTCGACCATATACATTTATGAAGCATACAGTAGAAATGGGCTCCTGTACCTCTTGGGCCCCTGTGGGGATGCACAGGTTACACCAATGGTATCTCCACCCTTGCCCTGTTCACTATATGGCAAACATGACCAGACAGTATAATTCCCCAGGTCAGGACAAGTTCGTAGATACCAAACGTGTAGTTTTCTTTCAATTTAAGCAGAGAAAGAAAAATTCTGAAGTTTGTAAAAACAAATATTTCTCTTTTGGTGCTATTTTTTGAGAATCATAACATTTTAATTTGTTGGGACCTGGGGCTGTGTGAGGGCTTATTTTTTTTGCACCACAATCTGATGTTTTTACTGAAACATTTTTTTTATAGATGTGATGTTTTTATCTCCTTTTATTGCAATGTTGCAGCGTCCAAAAAAACGTAATCTTGGCTTTTTAAATATTCTTTTGTTACGCTGTTTGCCGATCCGATTATTTTATATTTTAATAGATCGGACATTTCTGATAGCAGCGATAACAAATCTGTATATTTTTTTTTATTGTTTTATTTTAAATGGGGCGAAAGGTGGCTATTTGAACGTGTGTTTTTTTTATTTTTTTCATATTTTTTTTAATCTCTCACTTTTTATTATATTTACTAGTGAAGCTGTGATCTTCCAATCGCTTGTGCTGTAACGAGCAGGGCATCAGTATCAGTGTCAGCATCAGCGTTAGCGTCAGCATTAATATCAGCGTAAGCATCACCATTAGCGTCAGCATCAGTGTCAGCATCAGCATCAGTGTCAGCATCAGTGTCAGCATCAGCATCAGTGTCAGCATTAACATCAGTGTCAGCATCAATATCAGCATCAGCATTGGCATCAGCATCAGCATTAGCATCAGCATCATTGTCAGCATCAAAGTCAGCATTGACATCAGCGTCAGCATCATTGCCAGCAGAGTCAGCATCAGAGTCAGCATCAGGATCAGCGTCGGCATTAGTGTTAGCGTCAGCATTAGCGTCAGCATCAGAGTCAGAGTCAGCGTCAGACTCAGCATCAGAGTCAGTATCAGCATGAGCAGCAGCATTAGCATCAATGTCAGCATTAACATCAGCATCTTTCTCAGCATTAGAGTCAGCATTAGCATCAGCATCAGCGTCAGCAGAGTCAGCATTAGAGTCAGCATCAGGATTAGCGTCGGCATTAGTGTCTGCATCAGAGTCAAAGTCAGTGTCAGAGTCAGCGTCAGCATTAGAGTCAGCATCAGAGTCAAAGTCAGTGTCAGAGTCAGTGTCAGCATCAGAGTCAGCATCACAGTTAGCATCAGGATCAGCGTCAGCATTAATGTCAGCATCAGCATCAGTGTCAGCATTAGCATCAGCGTCAGCATCAATATCAGCATCATTGTCAGCATCAGAGTCAGCATCAGCATTAGCATCAGCATTAGCATCAACATCATTGTCAGCATCAGAGTCATCATTAGCATCAGCATCATTGTCAGCAGAGTCAGCATCAGAGTCAGCATCAGGATCAGCGTCGGCATTAGTGTTAGCGTCAGCATTAGCGTCAGCATCAGAGTCAGCATCAGCATTAGCATTAGCGTGAGCATTAGCATCAATGTCGGCATTAACGTCAGCATGATTGTCAGCATTAGAGTCAGCATTAGCATCAGCATTAGCATCAGCAGCATTGTCAGCAGAGTCAGCATTAGAGCTAGCATCAGGATCAGCGTCGGCATTAGTGTCAGCATCAGCATCAGCATTAGCGTCAGCATCCGAGCCAAAGTCAGAGTCAGAGTCAGCGTCAGCATCACAGTTAGCATCAGGATCAGAGTCAGCGTCAGAGTCAGTGTCAGCGTCGGCATTAGTGTCATCATTAGCGTAGCATTAGCGTCAGAGTCAACATCGGCATTAGTGTCAGCAAAACAACCCATCGGCACGCCACGATCATGTCATTGGGCTGCCAACGGCGGCGGGGAATGATCTGCTGTCCGTTGGTGCATGCTAAATCCTGCAGTCAGAGATTGATAGCGGGATTTTACTGGTTAACAGCCACAGGCGAATCTCCTATGCACTTGCGGCAGTTAGAGGCACAGGCTGATCAGATCAGCCGACATGTGCAGGGAAAGATGCGGGCTCGGCATTTGAGCACGCATCAAAGACAGGGCTCCGATCTATGATGTAAATATACTTGAAAGGTCCTGAAGGGGTTAAATTAACATTTCTTTTCATCTAAAGTTAACTCACCTGACAAACTGAATCCAGACTGGTGCAGGTTCCGGACTGGCATCATCTGGACTTTTCCCGGACAGGCTGCTGATCTTGAGGTTGGCGTGGGTGCCGCTATTTTTGCAGGTATTATGACATCATGGACAGGACCGTCATACAAACCCCTGGAACACCGCGCACCTCCGCCATCTGAAGGAAACAGGAGAAGAAAAAAAGCAAATTTCTTACATTCAATCTTATAGTAAAGAAGACGAGACTGATTTCCATATCAGAAAGTGAAGATTAATTTCATGCCATTAATAATTGGAGCACGCGGCTGCTTTCACCCGCAGGACACTGTGCGAGCGTCCTAATCCTCCAGGGGCGGGCAAGAATATAGCATAATTACAGCATAAGTGAACTGACCTAATTCTCTCCTGCTTCTGCGCTCAATATAAATGCATAATACCAAATATACTCATCCCCAACACGCTCTTATCTTACCCCCAGAGGGGCAATTCTCAAGAGGAAGCTGCTTTTATGTAGGGAGGTGTCTTCTCGCACTGAGCTCAACTAGTTTTCTTGAAGGGGCATTATCAAATGGTGTTTGGATGTTTTATAGCCATATGTCAGGTTACACTGAAGACAGTCTGATTTCCCCTCTGACTTTTCTCAGAGATCTGTGTTACTGTCAGGTCCCTGTGCTGCAAATCTGGAAATTTGCCTGCTGTTTAAGGAAATTAATATTCACTGCTCTCCACGCCCATAATTCCACTCACTCACTCAATTCTGCTCTGAAACCAGCACCGAGAGGTGGTCGGGATTATGGGAGTGGGAGCAGTGAATATTCATTCTCTTTTAATAGCGGTATGCATGATCACCCAGCTGCCAGCTTCCTGCTGCGGCTGGGTGATAACGTGTGTCCGCTATTAACAAGGATGAATATTCACTGCTCCCCATGCTCATAATCCCGAGTGTGGGGAGCAGCGTATATGCCGGCAGCTGATGTCAGTGTAGGTGGGTGTGACATCATGTGCTGCGCTGCTTACACACTGAAGTCAGGTGCTGGCATCAGAGGAGGTAACCGTGTACTGGGGAAGCAGAGGGAAGATGAGTATAATCATTAATTATTTTACTGTATGCGGCATGATGGGGCCATATATACCAGGATGGGCGCATGATGAGGTCCATATATACTAGGATAGGGCCATATGTACCAGAATGGGCCCAAGATGGGGCCATATATACCAGGATGGGGCCATATATACTGGGATGGGCCCAGGATGGGGTCATATATACTGGGATGGGCCCAGGATGGGGTCATATATACTAGAATGGGGCCATATATACCAGGACGGGCCCAGGATGAGGGCCATATGTAACAGGATGGGGCCATATATACCAGGATGAGCCATATATACTAGGATGAGCACTTGATAAGGGTCATATGTACCAGAATGGGGCCATATGTATCAGAATGAGCCCAAGATGGAGCCATATATACCAGGATGGGGCCATATATACTGGGATGGGCCCAGGACGGGGTCATATATACTAGAATGGGGCCATATATACCAGGACGGGCCCAGGATGAGGGCCATATGTACCAGGATGGGGCCATATATACCAGGATGAGCCATATATACTAGAATGAGCACTTGATGAGGGTCATATGTACCAGAATGGGGCCATATGTACCAGAATGGGCCCAAGATGGAGCCATATATACCAGGATGGGGCCATATATACCGGGATGGGCCCAGGACGGGGTCATATATACTAGAATGGGGCCATATATACCAGGACGGGCCCATGATGAGGGCCATATGTACCAGCATGGGGCCATATATACCAGGATGTGCCATATATACTAGGATGAGCCCATGATGAGGGTCATATGTACCAGAATGGGGCAATATGTACCAGAATGGGCCCAAGATGGGGCCATATATACCAGGATGGGGCCATATATACCAGGATGGGCCCAGGACGGGGTCATATATACTAGGATGGGGCCATATATACCAGGACGGGCCCAGGATGAGGGCCATATGTAGCAAGATGGGACGATATATAGCAGGATGGGCTCAGGATTAGGGCCATAAACGTAACAGGGTATTGCTATATATACCAGGATGGGGCCATATATGCCAGGATGGGGATAAATATAGCAGCATATGGACATATAAACCAGGATTGAAACAAATATACCAGGATGGAGAACATATGTGCCAGGAAATGGCTCAGGATGGGGGATATAGTACAGGATGGGGGACATTACAACAATGAAGGGGGAGGGGGGGCAACCTGTATGTCTTTATAAGATTTAGAATGCTACAATGGTCCATACATCTGAAGAAGATAGGGGGGAGCAGGCCCAAACTTTGCACTGGGACCCATCAGACTCTAGTTATGCCACTAGGTAACAGGTTCCCTTTAGAAAGAAATCATAGTAATAATACTGGTCAACCAGCTATATACTTTGTCTCGGGGCTTGGCAAGCTGCAGTATTATGGCTCATGAAACAATGATAGCATGTTGTATTATGGTAAGATGTACTATGGCACAATGTTTTATGTCACCATGTAATATGGCACATGGCACCGTGTATTAGGCACATGGCAAAATGTATTATAGCTTGATGTATAATGGCACAATGTATAATGGAACTTTTAGTTTAAGGCAATCTCTTGGACAATGTTTGACCTCTAATACATTCATGCTTAGATTTAAGAACACCTGTTGATTATTTATCTTTTTTTTGGAGGGGGCCCATTCAGACTTTTACTATGCAGTCCCATGATTTCTAAGTACACCCCTGTATACGGGAGCTTTGTATATAAGGGAATCACTCCTTGGTAACATTGTAGCTATTTGACTGCTGATCATATCACATAATTTATACAATCTATTTGGCATTGAT
This sequence comes from Anomaloglossus baeobatrachus, assembly GCF_048569485.1. Lineage (NCBI taxonomy): Eukaryota > Metazoa > Chordata > Amphibia > Anura > Aromobatidae > Anomaloglossus > Anomaloglossus baeobatrachus. Next base: position 50,988,556 of record NC_134357.1, on the reverse strand, counting down.
AACATAAATGGATCTTGACAGAAGAAGCCAAAAATATATATTTTTTAATTATATTGTATCTTGTCCTGAAATTCTAGGTCATCGATAGAAGTCACACTAGAAGACACCACTAGAGGGCGCAAAATAATAATCACAGCAGCAGCACCATAGCCAAGCATTGCTCTTATGTAGGAAACCCTCCAGTGGGTGGAAATCATGATGCAGGGGGGCTCTGTGATGATCAGGAATGTCGGGGCATTGGGCTCCCCGAAAGTACAGTATGATTTACAGTGGAACCTCGGATTACGAGCATAATTAGTTCCGGGACTGTGCTCTTAAACCAAGTTACTCTTACATCAAAGCAAATTGTCCCATAGGAAATAACTGAAACTCAGACAATTCGTTCCAAAACTCAAAAATATTTACTGTATTTATACAAATTTATTACACTAATACAATATAATGTACTGTATTCATATAAAATTATTACAGTACACTAATACAAAATACTGTACAGTATAGTAAAAACATATAAAGCAAATTAAACTGCCTGTTAGCTGACTATAGAATTGTTGTTATGTGGGAGGTGTACTATAGAGAAATAATGATGTATAAATATGACAATCTATATTCTAGTTTATTCTATTACAGTACACAAAAAAACACCCCAAATTTATTTTCCCTAAAACAGGGCAGAACTAAGCCAAATGTGGGGTAGGAAAAAATACTGCACAGGCAGATTACAGGACAAGCAATGTGCTGCACTGGTTAGCAGAAAGAAAGTACAATACTGGATCCACAAATGCAAATTGATAGAAATGCTATATAGTATATACTGTACAATGATATACTGTATACAGTACATATGTACAGAAAGTTACCTCCGGTAGGTTTACCACAAAGCGCGCTTGAGCGGATCAGAGCGCGGTGAAAGAACAGAACCGGAAGTGTGCGTGGTCAGTACTTACTCTTAATCCAAATTACTGCTCTTAAACTAAGTTACAAATCTGTAAAAAGCTTTGCTTGTCTTGCAAAACGCTCTCAAACCAAGTTACTCTTAATCTAGGGTTCTATACAGACATGTGGTTAATGAGAACTGTAACCTTAAGGGGAGACACATCTAAATATTCCCATCTCTGAGAGTAACATTAATGCAGAGTGATATTCAGAGACCAGTGCAGCTGCAGGGAGGCCGTGCCCATCACATCCAATGCATCACGGAGGAAACAGAGGATGCAGAAATAGAGTTATAGATATCAGTCTGCATTATTACTATCTATCCTAATATCAACCTCTCTCTCTCCATCTCTCTCTCCATCTCTCTCTCCATCACCCTCTCCATCTCTCTCTCCATCTCTCCATCACCCTCTCCATCTCTCCATCTCTTTCTCCATCTCTCTCTCCATCTCTTTCTCCATCTCCCAATCTCTCCATCTCTCTCTCCATCTCTTTCTCCATCTCCCAACTCTCCATCTCTCTCTCCATCTCTCTCTCCATCTCTCTCTCCATCTCTCTCTCCATCTCTCCATCTCTCTCTCCATCTCTCCATCTCTCTCTCCATCTCTCTCTCCATCTCTCTCTCCATCTCTCTCTCCATCACCCTCTCCATCTCTCCATCTCTCTCTCCATCTCTCTCTCCATCTCTCTCTCCATCTCTCTCTCCATCACCCTCTCCATCTCTCCATCTCTACATCTCTTTCTCCATCTCTCCATCTCTTTCTCCATCTCTCTCTCTCCATCTCTCTCTCCATCTCTCTCTCCATCTCTCCATCACCCTCTCCATCTCTCTCTCCATCACCCTCTCCATCCCTCCATCTCTACATCTCTTTCTCCATCTCTCCATCTCTTTCTCCATCTCTCTCTCCATCTCTCTCTCCATCTCTCTCTCCATCTCTCCATCACCCTCTCCATCTCTCCATCTCTCTCTCCATCACCCTCTCCATCCCTCCATCTCTACATCTCTTTCTCCATCTCTCCATCTCTTTCTCCATCTCTCTCTCCATCTCTCTCTCCATCTCTCCATCACCCTCTCCATCTCTCCATCTCTACATCTCTTTCTCCATCTCTCTCTCCATCTCTCTCTCTCCATCTCTCTCTCCATCTCTCTCTCCATCTCTCCATCTCTCCATCTCTACATCTCTTTCTCCATCTCTCCATCTCTCTCTCTCCATCTCTCTCTCTCCATCTCTCTCTCCATCTCTCTCTCTCCATCTCTCTCTCTCCATCTCTCTCTCTCCATCTCTCTCTCTCCATCTCTCTCTCCATCTCTTTCTCCATCTCTCTCTCCATCTCTGTCTCCAACTCTCCATCTCTCTCTCCATCTCTCTCTCCATCTCTCCATCTCTCTCTCTCCATCTCTCTCTCCATCTCTCTCTCCATCTCTCTCTCCATCTCTCCATCTCTCTCTCCATCTCTCTCTCCATCTCTCTCTCCATCTCTCCATCTCTCTCTCCATCTCTCTCTCCATCTCTCTCTTCATCTCTCTCTCCATCTCTCCATCTCTCTCTCCATCTCTCTCTCCATCTCTCTCTCCATCTCTCCATCTCTCTCTCCATCTCTCTCTCCATCTCTCTCTCCATCTCTCCATCTCTCTCTCCATCTCTCTCTCCATCTCTCTCTCCATCTCTCTCTCCATCTCCCATCTCTCTCTCCATCTCTCCATCTCTCTCTCCATCTCTCCTCCATCTCTCCATCTCTCCATCTCTCTCTCTCCATCTCTCTCTCCATCTCTCCATCTCTCTCTCCATCTCTCTCTCCATCTCTCTCTCCATCTCTCTCTCCATCTCCATCTCTCCATCTCTCTCCATCTCTCTCTCCATCTCTCTCTCCATCTCTATCTCCATCTCTCCATCTCTCTCCATCTCTACATCTCTTTCTCCATCTCTCCATCTCTTTCTCCATCTCTCTCTCCATCTCTCTCTCCATCTCTCTCTCCATCTCTCCATCACCCTCTCCATCTCTCCATCTCTACATCTCTTTCTCCATCTCTCCATCTCTTTCTCCATCTCTCTCTCCATCTCTTTCTCCATCTCTCTCTCCATCTCTCTCTCCATCTCTCTCTCCATCTCTTTCTCCATCTCTCCATCTCTTTCTCCATCTCTCTCTCCATCTCTTTCTCCATCTCTCTCTCCATCTCTCTCTCCATCTCTCTCTCCATCTCTCCATCTCTCTCTCCATCTCTCCATCTCTCTCTCTCCATCTCTCTCTCCATCTCTCTCTCTCCATCTCTTTCTCCATCTCTCCATCTCTTTCTCCATCTCTCTCTCCATCTCTCTCTCCATCTCTCTCTCCATCTCTCCATCACCCTCTCCATCTCTCCATCTCTACATCTCTTTCTCCATCTCTCCATCTCTTTCTCCATCTCTCTCTCCATCTCTTTCTCCATCTCTCTCTCCATCTCTCTCTCCATCTCTCTCTCCATCTCTCTCTCCATCTCTTTCTCCATCTCTGCATCTCTTTCTCCATCTCTCTCTCCATCTCTTTCTCCATCTCTCTCTCCATCTCTCTCTCCATCTCTCTCTCCATCTCTCCATCTCTCTCTCCATCTCTCCATCTCTCCATCTCTCTCTCTCCATCTCTCTCTCCATCTCTCTCTCTCCATCTCTTTCTCCATCTCTCCATCTCTTTCTCCATCTCTCTCTCCATCTCTTTCTCCATCTCTCTCTCCATCTCTCTCTCCATCTCTCTCTCCATCTCTCTCTCCATCTCTCCATCTCTCTCTCCATCTCTCCATCTCTCCATCTCTCCATCTCTCTCTCTCCATCTCTCTCTCCATCTCTCTCTCTCCATCTCTCTCTCTCCATCTCTCTCTCCATCTCTCTCTCTCCATCTCTCTCTCCATCTCTCTCTCCATCTCTCTCTCCATCTCTCCATCTCTCCATCTCTCCATCTCTCTCTCTCCATCTCTCTCTCCATCTCTCCATCTCTCTCTCCATCTCTCCTCCATCTCTCCATCTCTCCATCTCTCTCTCTCCATCTCTCTCTCCATCTCTCCATCTCTCTCTCTCCATCTCTCTCTCCATCTCTCCATCTCTCTCTCCATCTCTCTCTCCATCTCTCCATCTCTCTCTCCATCTCTCTCTCCATCTCCATCTCTCCATCTCTCTCCATCTCTCTCTCCATCTCTCTCTCCATCTCTCTCTCCATCTCTCCATCTCTCTCCATCTCTCTCTCCATCTCTCTCTCCATCTCTCTCTCCATCTCTCCATCTCTCTCCATCTCTCTCTCCATCTCTCTCTCCATCTCTCCATCTCTCCATCTCTCCATCTCTCTCTCCATCTCTCCATCTCTCCTCCATCTCTCCATTTCTCTCTCTCCATCTCTCTCTCCATCTCTCTCTCCATCTCTCTCTCCATCTCTCTCCATCTCTCTCTCCATCTCTCTCTCTCCATCTCTCTCTCCATCTCTACATCTCTCTCTCCATCTCTCCATCTCTCTCTCTCCATCTCTCTCTCCATCTCTCTCTCTCCATCTCTCTCTCCATCTCTCTCTCCATCTCTCTCTCCATCTCTCTCCATCTCTCTCTCCATCTCTCCATCTCTCTCTCTCCATCTCTCTCTCCATCTCTCCATCTCTCTCTCCATCTCTCCATCTCTCCATCTCTCTCTCCATCTCTCCATCTCTCTCTCCATCTCTCTCTCCATCTCTCTCTCCATCTCTCCATCTCTCTCTCCATCTCCATCTCTCTCCATCTCTCTATCTCTCTCTCTCCATCTCTCTCTCCATCTCTCTCTCCATCTCTCCATCTCTCCATCTCACTCTCCATCTCTCCATCTCTCTCTCTCCATCTCTCTCTCCATCTCTCCATCTCTCTCTCCATCTCTCCATCTCTCTCTCCATCTCTCCATCTCTCCATCTCTCTCTCCATCTCTCCATCTCTCTCTCTCCATCTCTCTCTCCATCTCTCTCTCCATCTCTCCATCTCTCTCTCCATCTCTCCATCTCTCTCTCTCCATCTCTCTCTCCATCTCTCTATCTATCTCTCCATCTCTCCATCTCTCTCTCCATCTCTCTCTCTCCATCTCTCTCTCTCCATCTCTCTCTCCATCTCTCCATCTCTCTCTCCATCTCTCTCTCTCTCCATCTCTCTCTCCATCTCTCTCTCCATCTCTCCATCTCTCCATCTCTCTCTCTCCATCTCTCTCTCCATCTCTCTCTCTCCATCTCTTTCTCCATCTCTCCATCTCTTTCTCCATCTCTCTCTCCATCTCTTTCTCCATCTCTCTCTCCATCTCTCTCTCCATCTCTCTCTCCATCTCTCCATCTCTCTCTCCATCTCTCCATCTCTCCATCTCTCTCTCTCCATCTCTCTCTCCATCTCTCTCTCTCCATCTCTCTCTCTCCATCTCTCTCTCCATCTCTCTCTCTCCATCTCTCTCTCCATCTCTCTCTCCATCTCTCCATCTCTCCATCTCTCTCTCTCCATCTCTCTCTCCATCTCTCCATCTCTCTCTCCATCTCTCCTCCATCTCTCCATCTCTCCATCTCTCTCTCTCCATCTCTCTCTCCATCTCTCTCTCCATCTCTCCATCTCTCTCTCTCCATCTCTCTCTCCATCTCTCCATCTCTCTCTCCATCTCTCTCTCCATCTCTCCATCTCTCTCTCCATCTCTCTCTCCATCTCCATCTCTCCATCTCTCTCCATCTCTCTCTCCATCTCTCTCTCCATCTCTCTCTCCATCTCTCCATCTCTCTCCATCTCTCTCTCCATCTCTCTCTCCATCTCTCTCTCCATCTCTCCATCTCTCTCCATCTCTCTCTCCATCTCTCTCTCCATCTCTCCATCTCTCCATCTCTCTCTCCATCTCTCCATCTCTCCTCCATCTCTCCATTTCTCTCTCTCCATCTCTCTCTCCATCTCTCTCTCCATCTCTCTCTCCATCTCTCTCCATCTCTCTCTCCATCTCTCTCTCTCCATCTCTCTCTCCATCTCTCCATCTCTCTCTCTCCATCTCTCTCTCCATCTCTCTCTCTCCATCTCTCTCTCCATCTCTCTCTCCATCTCTCTCTCCATCTCTCTCCATCTCTCTCTCCATCTCTCCATCTCTCTCTCTCCATCTCTCTCTCCATCTCTCCATCTCTCCATCTCTCTCTCCATCTCTCCATCTCTCTCTCCATCTCTCTCTCCATCTCTCTCTCCATCTCTCCATCTCTCTCTCCATCTCCATCTCTCTCCATCTCTCTATCTCTCTCTCTCCATCTCTCTCTCCATCTCTCTCTCCATCTCTCCATCTCACTCTCCATCTCTCCATCTCTCTCTCTCCATCTCTCTCTCCATCTCTCCATCTCTCTCTCCATCTCTCCATCTCTCTCTCCATCTCTCCATCTCTCCATCTCTCTCTCCATCTCTCCATCTCTCTCTCTCCATCTCTCTCTCCATCTCTCTCTCCATCTCTCCATCTCTCTCTCCATCTCCATCTCTCTCCATCTCTCTATCTATCTCTCCATCTCTCCATCTCTCTCTCCATCTCTCTCTCTCCATCTCTCTCTCTCCATCTCTCTCTCCATCTCTCCATCTCTCTCTCCATCTCTCTCTCTCTCCATCTCTCTCTCCATCTCTCTCTCCATCTCTCCATCTCTCTCTCCATCTCTCTCTCTCTCCATCTCTCTCTCCATCTCCATCTCTCTCCATCTCTCTATCTCTCTCTCCATCTCTCTCTCCATCTCTCTATCTCTCTCTCCATCTCTCTCTCCATCTCTCCATCTCTCTCTCCATCTCTCCATCTCTCTCCATCTCTCTATCTCTCTCTCCATCTCTCTCTCCATCTCTCCATCTCTCTCTCCATCTCCATCTCTCTCCATCTCTCCATCTCTCTATCTATCTCTCCATCTCTCCATCTCTCTATCTCTCTCTCCATCTCTCTCTCCATCTCTCTCTCCATCTCTCCATCTCTCTCTCCATCTCTCCATCGTCATCTCTCCATCCATCTATCTAGCATTACATTAAAATGAATAATAATTGCAGTTACTATTCTGATTGATTTTTTTGCAGCGGGGGGGCAAACAGGGAGGTGAAGTTGGATAATTTCCTAATTTCTTGGATCCAGGGCTGATTTTGGCCTGCCCCTGTTCGGGGGGTGCACGCTCATCCTATACTTCATCCTATATAACTGCACAAATCAACGATTTTCAATGACGATCTGGTGGAACCGGCCCCATACAAGCCCAAAATTCATAATCCAAATGTGAGACCTCAAAATTAATGGCAATGTAACGGATATCTATTCTGAGAAAGCCTCTGTGACTCGGCCTTCAGAGGACATTGCTAGTAAAGCAATCACATCGGGTCCGGAGGAGTCTGGATTGTACGCACCTTATTTCTGGCTTTGATTCTTTTGTATACATAATCAGGGAAGGTTTTCCTAGGAATGAAGCGTCCAGATCCTTGGCTCACATGGAGGGTCTCATTCTCTAAGACGATTCGTCCTTGACTTATTACCAGCTCTGGCGCTCCATGACACTCCATGCCTTCAAATATATTCAGCTCCACTTCCTGATGGGGAAATAAGTGTCTGAATTTGTATATTGAATCATTATGATGTGTCATTGTGCACGATGACCACCTGAGCATCAAACGTCTAAGGCCACGTTCCCACAAGGAGCATTGGTGAGTTTTAAGGGTATGTGCACACGCTGCACACATTTTCTGCATGAAATCTGCACCTTTTGGCAGAAAAACGCATGCATTTCTGGAGCATTTTTAATCTTTTTTGTGCATATTTTTATGAAGTCAATGGATGAAAGGGCTAAAAAAAAAAAAAAGGAAAAAATGCACCAACAATTGACATGCAGATTTTTTTCTGCAGCAAATCTGCAAGGGAAAAAAAAGCAACGTGCGCACAACACTTTAGAAATCTCATAGACTTTGCCGGCTTCAGGACAGGCATGCAGAATTTGGTGCAGTTTTACCAAAAAACATCAAAATCTACATTAAAAAAATGCACAGTGTGCACATAGCCTTATTTCTGCACCTATTATATAAATTAGGTTACTTGTGGGGGTTATTGCATTTTTCACCCTTCAGTTTTTACCTATTTTTGTTATTTCACACTTTACATAAAACTGCTTTGTTTTTGATACTTCATGGTATTTGGCTTTGACGAAGCTTTACAGATATACTATGGCGTGGAATGTTGCATTTCCATACCAGAAATTATCTAAAAACACATGTGTTTTTGTTTTTTTACCTGCGGATTTTTCACATGTAATGCAAGTCTATGGAGAAAATCTGCACAGAAAACTCAACGTATTGGCAAGAGAAATTGACATGCTGTGAAATTGAAACCCGCACCGCAGGTCAGTTTACACTGAGCAAAAAAGAAGCGCAGTGGGCAGGAGATTTCTGTAAATCCCATCCACTTTGCTGGAAAGGAAGCAAAAAAAAATATGCAACATCAACAGCTCATTATGGACACAAACCCTGAGGGTAAATAATTGTGTAGTGCTGACTAAGGCTAGTTTCACATATCGGGCTTTTCGCCGGATCGCCGGATTCGGTGCACACCAGTACAGTGTGATACAGTACAATGGCATCGCGACAACTTCCAGGTCACATGTTCCGGTCACATGGCAGCATGTGACCGGAGCTTGTCGCGCTGCCATTGTACTGTATACACTGTACTGGAGTGCGCCCAATCCGGCAATACAGCGAAAACCCGAATATGTGTGAAACTAGCAGCCTAAGAGATCCTGTCGGGAAGATTTTACTAATGAAGCAAATGGTACGGCTGTATAGCTTCCAATAAAACAATAAAAATGATACCTGTCTTGTAGTAATCCAATGCACCAGCACTGAGAAATCAAGGTGCAAAGCCATATGCAAATTAGCCTGGAAGTGCATCGGGGGGCGTTTCAATGCACTCAAATTGACACACCCACAATGCACTTCCTAGTTAATCTGCATGCCGCTTCAAAGTTTGATTTCACAGTTTTTGACTCTGTATTTCAATGGAGAAAAATAAAAATTGCTCCAATGCGTACTGGCTAAAGGGCACTTTACACGCTGCGATATCGCTATCAATATCGCTAGCGAGTGTACCCGCCCCCGTTGGTTGTGTGTCATGGGCAAATCGCTGCCCGTGGCGCACAACATCGCTTACACCCGTCACACAGACTTACCTTCCCTGTGACGTCGATGTGGCCGGCGAACCACTTCCTTTCTAAGGGGGCGGTTCGTGCGGTGTCACAGCGACGTCACATGGCAGCCGTCCAATAGAAGCGGAGAGGCGGAGATGAGCAGCCGGAACATGCCACCCACTTCCTTCCTTCCTCATTGCCGGTGGACGCAGGTAAGGAGATGTTCGTCTCTCCTGCGGTGTCACACACAGCGATGTGTGCTGCCGCAGGAACGACGAACAACCAGCGGCATGCACCACCACCGATATTATGAAAAGGGGCGACGTGTCCACGATCAACGATTTTTGACGTTTTTACGATCGTTGATCGTCACTCCTAGGTGTCACATGCTGTGATGTCGCTAACGATACCAGATATGCGTCACTAATGACGTGACCCCGACAATATATCGTTAGCGATGTCGCAGCGTGTAAAGCACCCTTTAATGTTAGCCAAACTGAGCCTTTGTGGGACTGGTCTGTATGCTTTCAGTGTATAGGTGTACACCCTGATCACTCTCAGACATGATGTCCACTGTTAGGTCATGTTCACACTCTAGACCCCCCGAGGAAGCATGCCCGAAACGTGCATAGGGGTCACAGCAGTGCCATAGACTGACTCAGATTATTTATGGGTGAGTGTACTAAACATTGTCTGCATTTACTTTGCTATAGAGTAGTTAGATCTACCTGACTTTACTATGTGTATACACATCCCATTAGACACATGACTCCTTCTCTATGGACTTTTGGTACTTGGCACTATAGTCTGTTTGTAGTTTTGCACCATGCACTTTTTTTTTTATCAATATGGTACTGTCTTTGTCTGTTTGCATTTATGTCTAATAAAATTGATATTAATTTTTTCAATTTTGGTAGTGATTTATATGGCTCCATATTGTTATAAGGTTAAATTTTGTGGAGGAGCTTTTTACAGCTACATTAGTAAATATATTACTCCTTATTCCCAGCTCTCACTGGAGGCTGCTGGGAAACTTCTCATAGGTTTTCAGATGTGGTTTCTATTCACTTAACAGACTATATCACTTTGGCAGGAGAGCCGGTGAATAGATGCCAATTATATATTTCCGCTGTTAATTCTGATCTTCCAGGTTAATGAGTAACAATCCCTATTCTATAATGACTGTATTTAGGGTTTCCTACATTTCTGACCAATAAAACTTAAAATATAGAATAAAAAAAAGAAAATCAAATTCTGATTCTAGGCAGGATTTTTTTTTTTTACCATATCTCATATCAAATTATACAGAGCTGAGCTGCAATTACACACATTGACCACAGAGTGGTGCTGTTCATGGGGAAAAAAATATTTTGTTTGTCCCACAATCCGTTTTGTGGCCAACTAGCAATAAAATGACCGAACACAGCTACATATAAAAAAGATAGAAGTATATAACGCGATCTATTTACCAGATTATGGGTCTTTGCTGAAATGATTTTAACAGTTTTGGGATTCCAGATAACTAGGTCAGCGTCTGAGCCGGTGGCAATCCTTCCCTTCCGAGGATACAAGTTGAAAATCTTGGCTGCATTTGTGCTGGTGACGGCAACAAACTCATTCTCATCCATCTTCCCCGGAGTCTGAAATTAGGATGAAATCTGGAAGTAAAAATCAGTCTAATAGAAGCCTTTATATATCCGGTCACACCAGTCACCCTCCAACTTGTATTGCTGGCCATATGGTAACATTTTGGAGGTATTTATTTCTGTTTCTTTTGTTTTTTAAAGTTATTCTTAGTCCCCCTTCACACGTCAGTGATTCTGGTATGTAACACTTTTTATACGTTCAAGAATCACGGACATACGCAGACCCATTATAATCAATGGGTCTGCGCACACATCAGTGATTTCTCACTGACCGTGTTTCCGTGCGGCGTACATGTGTGTCCGTGATTGCCGCATAGAGATAAATCCGTTTTTTGTGGCATCACTGATGTCCCATGGACCACACTATGGTGTAAATCCATGAAACACGTACCAGAAAAAACACGTACATTTAAAATAAAAAGCTTTTTATACTCACCCGTCTCCAGCAACGCTGTCTCCAGACGCTGCTGTCTCCTGCTTCCTGTCCGGCTAATTATTCTCATGAATATGCAGTTATGCACTGCACATCTGACCCGGAAGTAGCTGCAGAGGGGAGACAGCGGCGGCCGGAAACAGGAGAGCTAGAGATTCAGCACCACGGACAGCAAAAGCTGTAAATTTGGAGTACCTGATCTGCATGTGGTATCGCTGATCACTAATCACAGATAGCACATGGAGAACACATGTGCCATGAAATCATGGCACGCAGAGGGACATATACATTTTTAACATGTCAGTATAAAACGTCTGTGTTTTTCACTGACGTGTGAAAGGCCTTAGGCTAGGGACCCACTTTGCGTTTTTACCTGCGTTTCAGGTGCTTTTTAGGTCCGTTTTGGGAAGCACCTTATTCATGCCAAAAGGCATGCGTTTTGATTTCCCAGCAAAGTCTATGGAAAAAGGTGATTTCTAGACCCCACTTTGCGTTTTGAAACGCTGCGTTTAATTTGCATATTTTGTGGCATAAACCATGCGTTCCAAGAAACAGCATGTCAGTTGTTTTTGCCATTTTGGGTGCGTTTTGCTAACATTGAAGTCAATGAGAAATGGCAAAAACCAAAAATCCTGCAAATTCCTGCGTTTTACCTGCTTTTTCAGTGCAGTGTGTTTTGGACTTCACACACATAATCCGACAATTAAAAATAACACATTTATGAAATTATTGCTATTTTTCCATTAAATATCATATTAACGCTATAATTTCATTTAATTAATCTATTTCAATGATTTTTCCTATAAATATAGATTTGTTTCTTTTTTTCCAATTTTTTCATTGAGTTTGACTATTTAAACTTTATTTAGCAGTGTCTTGATGTTCAAAACACATCTATCAAAACGCAGGTGGAAACGCAGGTAAAAAGCGCTGAAAACGCATCTAAAACGCGGTAAATACGCATGCGTTTTCAGCATTAAATTTCAGAAAAGGGCAACTTTGGTCAAATCAATTAAGGGAAAAACGTGCGTTCTAAACTGCAAGTAGGAGAACGCAAAGTGGGGCCCTAGCCTTACAGGGATTTTTGTAGCAATTATGGTAGTCTCATCAGGTCAAAGACTTCTATTTAATAATGGATGCAGTTTGCTAGGTGAAATCTGGTGACAGATCAGCTTTCAGTGTTGATGGGATGACAGATACTAGACAGACACTTGAAATTACACAAAAAGGGGTGTTCTTCATGGAATTGCGTATATATCGGATGTGTTCTGTTAAGGCGGCGTTACACGCTACGATTTATCTGCCCATATGTTGTCGGGGTCACGGATTCCGTGACGCACATCCGGCATCGTTAGCGACGTCGTTGCATGTGACACCTACGTGCGACTCTGAACGATCGCAAATAGGTTGATCGTTGACACGTCGTTCACTTTCAAAATATTGTTGGTCGTTTGGAACGCAGCAGACATATTGGTACGTTTGACACCCTGCCAACGACGAACAACATCCACACGACCAACCCCTTGGTCAAACAATATATCACTGAACGATTTTGCGTCGCTTGTAAGATCGTTATGTGTGACCGCTAATAAATGACCTATGAGCGATCTCGGCAAATCATAACTTCGATCTGGGCGTGTCACATCGCTAATGAGATCGTCAGATAAATCGTAGCGTGTAAAGCGGCCTTTAGTCAGTAATGTTGTTTAGATGATTTTTCTCCCAGACCGACCGTCTATGAGAAAAGACTGCAGCATGCGCTGCACTGCATGGTGGCTCAGTGGTTAACACTGCATGGTGGCTCAGTGGTTAGCACTTTATGGTGGCTCAGTGGCTAGCAGAACTAGTGTCGAGCAAGTAGTTAACTTGTAAGCAGTTAGTTCGTACTCGCTATGCTGTTAGTGAGTACTGTCCGCTACTTGCATATTCGTTACAAGTAGCGGGCGTAATGTAAGTCAACGGGAAATACTCACTGAGTAGTGAGTAACCCGAAAGCTGTACTATTTGCTACTCGCACGAAAAGTATCCCTGTATTGTGGTTTAGAGGTTAGCACTGAATGGTGGTTCAGTGGTTAGCACTGCACGGTGGCTCAGAGGTTAGCACTGTATAGTTGCTCAGTGGTTAGCACTGCACAGTGGCTCAGTGGTTAGCACTGTATAGTTGCTCAGTGGTTAGCACTGCACAGTGGATCAGTGGTTAGCACCGCATGGTGGCTCAGTGGTTAGCATTGTTTAGTTGCTGTGTGGTTAGCACTGCATGGTGGCTCAGTGGTTAGCACTGTGGCTTTACAGCGCTGGGGTCCTGGATTCAAATCCCAGCATGGACAACATCTGCAAGGAGTTTGTATGTTCTCCCTGTGTTTGTGTGGGTTTCCTCCGGGTTCTCCGCTTTCTTCCCACACTCCAAAAATATAGTGATAGGGAATTTAAACTATGAGCCCCAATGGGGACAGTGATTATAATGTCTGTATAAACTGCAGAATATATTGATGTTACATAAGAAGAGCATAATATACAAGCAATGCATAATAACAATAACATTAGAGGGGTCTGTCTTTAGCTCCTCTATATTGATGCCTCTGCTGAGTGTCACAAGCTGCAGAAAGTCCCCAGTCCCTGTATGACTGATGGAATGTCAGATATTATAAATATGGAAATGACTGCCATGTATGAAGAATACATTTGCCTATCTCTATATGTGCATTGTATCCTTACCACACATTTCTCCCATATAATGGACATTCTTTCTTCGATTCCATTCGTTCCCTCGGGTATTAATGTGAAGTTATCCTTCCCTACGGCTTTCTGTGCTGTGGTGAAGGTGCAGTGCGCGCTGCCGGATACCTGAAGATCTGAACTGCAGGGAAACAGGCAAAAAAATATCATTTAGTTCTGTGAACAATGGGTTAAAAAAAAATTAAAAGTCCCAATATTTTTATAAATTCGGTGATTTATAAGGTTTTAGAGCATATTATAGCAATAGTATATTATTATACACAGCAAATACCTGCTGTCAGGTTAAATTAAACTTAGGGTCTGTTCACACTGAGTTTTGTTGCTGAATTTTTGGATATTCTCCATTCTAAACTTGTGGTTTTTGAACTTCTGTTGTTTTTTTGGAGAGTTTCTGCTACAAAAATGAAGCAACAAAACTCAGTGTGAACTCACTCATAAACGGATTTTCCATCCATAAGAATTTACCTTCACATAATACAAAAGCAATCTTTCACTTTCTACTATTTTGACCAATTTGATAAAGCTAAAATCTGCGGACGATGAGCGAATATCAGGGACCTTGTTCTAATTTAGAATTCCCAAATAGGATATACGGTAATAAAAAAAAAATTGTAAACCAGAATTCAAGGTAGCAATTCGTTTTCATTGATGTAGTATACAGTGTGTCCACCTATATCCTGTCCACCGCCATTAACTTGAGAACGGCGGCAGCTATAGGCATAGAAGTGGTGTCTAGGTATAGTAAAGTATCATTGCGCTACGCAATGAAACCACCTATAGCGCCACCTGGTGAAAAAGCATTTTTATCTTGCAAGCGGAACGAGACTCTTATATACAGCATGTTAGAATACTCTATATAAGGCCTCACTGGTGGTGGCCGCAGCTTATAGTTGCCAAATCTGCTGACAGGTTCCCTTTAAAGAGCACCAACCACCAGGATTTTCCCATATAAAGTAAAGCCAGTGCTATACTGGCACTCTCATGCTGATTCTATATATACATTTAGTAGTGAGATCGGATGTATACTTTCTGAAATACATGCAAATACAGTTTGGAAAGGCAGTTATTTGATTGATAGGTGCAACGGAATATCTAATAGGTGTGTCAGGTTTTGCTAGTTATTACCGCCCCTGTCTGCTGACTATTCTTCCTCTCTTTGTCCTTCCTCCCCCTATATTAACAGAGACAAGGGGAGGAAGGACAGGCAGCAGACAGGGGCGGGAATAACTAGCAAAACCCAACCCACCTATTAGATATTCTACAGAACCTATCAATCAAATAACAGCTCATTGTATATACTTTACTTGCCTGTATTTCAGAAACTATACATCCGATCTCACAACTAAAGGTATGCATAGAATCAGCATGATAGTGCCAGTATAGCACTGGATTTAGTTTATATAGGAAAATCCTGGTGGTTTGTCCTCTTTAAGAGAACATTGTGCTTTACTACTATGGGGATAAAACACCCTTTATTAAGGTGAAATTCTCCCACTATATATACAGATATTGACTACTCAGAAGAGACCTTCTGGCTTCATTCTCTGAATAAATTCTTTGTCTCTGAAGCGGTGCATTAAGGCGGGCTTTACACGTTGCGACATCGCTAGCAATTGCTAGCGATGTCCAGTGCGATAGCACCCGCCGGCAATGAGGAAGGAAGGAGGTGGGCGGCATGTTCCGGCCGCTCATCTCCTCCCCTCCTCTTCTATTGGACGGCCGTTTTGTGACTTGTCTGTGACGCTGAACGCACCTCCCCCTTGAAGGAGTGATTGTTCGCCGGTCACAGCGACGTCGCTGAGCAGGTAAGTGCGTCTGACGCTGCTGTAGCGATAATGTTCGCTACGGCAGCGATCACCACATATCGCACCAACGACGGGGGCGGGTGCTATTGCTCGTGACATCACTAGCAATCGGTAGCAATATCGCAGCGTGTAAAGCACCCAATAGTCTTTAAGGCTAAGTTCACATGTCCTGTAGTCATCTGTTAGGGGTACTTTACATGTTGCGACATCGGTAGCATCGGCTAGCGATGTCCAGCGCGATAGTACACGCCCCCGTCGCACATGCGATATGTGTTGATTGCTGCCGTAGCGAACATTATCGCTACAGCAGCGTCACACGCACTTACCTGGTCGGCGACGTCGCTGTGATTGCCGAACAATCCCTCCTTCAAGGGGGAGGTGCGTTCGGTGTCTGTGCTCGTTCATCGTCGCACCGAGGATTTACACGTTGCGATGTCGTTACCAGCGCCGGATTTGCGTCACTAACGACGTGACCCCGACGATATATCGGTAGCGATGTCGCAACGTGTAAAGCCCCCCTAAGTCTATTGTAAAATATCCATATAGTGCAGCTGTCGTGGACCCTGTCTCCACCCATCTGTAATTTCTGCTTCTCTTCCACTCTATCAGTTGCATTAACCTTCGCTATGAGTTCTGCTTTACCATGTAGCACCTCGAAATCAGCACGTAGACACGGCTCTCGGCTACAGAAGGCAGCTAAAAAGAGCAATTGTCATTATCAGGATGGAAAAAAAATTGCATTTGCTGTTTTAAGTAATTTGTATTAATTAATTAATTAATTAAGTATGTATCATTCAAGAGGCACTATTCTAATTTTATTCATAGATTTTAATGAATAACTAAACTTCTTTTTTATTTCTGCGTTTAATTATTTTTTAGGTATTACAAAGTTATGATTCTTTTTAATATACTTCAATGTCTTATTTTGTTTCCTTCACTAACAAATAATATGCTGCAGTATTTCTCAATGCCCAGTTCATGCACCTTTATAAGCTCTTTTTAACTGCTACTCAGCAATAAACACTTGTCATGGGTTTGTCACAGCTTGATAAAATCTCAGGAGGATCTGAGATCAGAAGATCATATAGCGTGTTGTTGATTGCAGATCCACTTTAGTGCCTGCTCGTCATTTACCCTAAGGCTATGTCCGCACACAGCGTTTTTTTGACGCTACGTTTTTGTGTGTTTTTGGCAGCAAAAAATACACAAAAATTCAAAAAAACGCACCCGCGTCAAAAACGCATGTGTTTTAACCGCGTTTCGGTGCGTTTTTGGCTGCGTTTTGCTGTGTTTTTGATCTTTGCTTTTTGCTGCGTTTTTTCAATGCATTGCATGGGTGAAAAACGCAGTAAAACACAGTAAAACGCAGGACAGAATTGACATGTCTATTTTTTTTTTAGCTCAAAAACGCAGCAAAAAAAAAAAAAAGGTGTGTGCGGACAGCAAAAATGAAAAGTCATAGACTTTGCTGGGGAAGCAAAGTCATGCAGTTTTGAGCCCAAAACCGCACCCGAAAAATGCGCTAAAACGTCGCGAAAAATGCTCAGTGCGCACATAGCCTAAGTTGGAGCATATTTAATTCCTTCCGGTATTGTAGAGGTTTAGGTCCATTTCTATCCTGCAGTGATATAATATGTAGTTGTAATATTTTCTGCAGCCACTGCCTTCTGCTATAAGTATCCACTCCTCATTCCTTCCTATGCTGGCTATAGCTCATACCTATGCTGTCTACTTGGAAGGAGCCAGTCTCTGGAGAAAGCTGAGATGTCGATTTAATTGCAGCTGAGAAGTTCCTGCTATGTTATTTGTTGTATTTGTTCTTGAGTGTTATTTGTTGTGTCTTTCCTCACCTGCTTGTCTTTGCTACCTCATGTTGTCTTACTGCAGTGGCAAGACTAGTGTCTCGCTGGCCTTAACTAGTCAGGTTGAGTTCAGGGCCAGCAAGGGCCTAGGCACGTGATCGGCATATGGAGGGAAAGACCGTTTTAGGGACGTTAGGGAGTGCAGTAATCAGCCTCAAGTGAGTGGTAGGTGGTGACCTCGCTCCTCTCTACTTAGCCTTCTGTTGTATTGTTACCCTGGTGTACTCCCTGTGTTATGCCGCTTGTCCTCTCATACCTTGCGCAACAGGTGTAGTCATATCATGACAACACTATACAGTGTGTCCACCCATATCCTGTCCACCGCCATTAACTTGAGAACTGACTGACGGCCAGATCCTGGGAAGGTGGCGTACAGAAGGAAAATATCCACCCCACCAATGTCTAAAACCTCCTCCTCCTCCACATGAGAGAAGTCTGCAGGAGCCTCTATCAGATGGTGTTTATCTACATGTCCTCTTACAACCACCCAAACTTCTATGTGATTCACATGAATATATAAAGATAAAAGCTTGAAATCTCTTCCATTGGAATACATGTACACTAATTCCTTCCAGCCAAAGGAAATCTAACCTGCTTCTAGACTTCATCCTCTGGAACATCTTGTATCATAAACTATTCTTGGTGGTACTCCTTCCATCCTGCTCCATTATTTTCTTTTCTTCTGAAACAGCCCTCTTGTGGAGCGACTATTCAGTTAGGTCCAGAAATATTTGGACAGTGACACAAGTTTTGTTATTTTAGCTGTTTACAAAAACATGTTCAGAAATACAATTATATTTATAAAATGGGCTGAAAGTGCACACTCCCAGCTGCAATATGAGAGTTTTCACATCCAAATCGGAGAAAGGGTTTAGGAATCATAGCTCTGTAATGCATAGCCTCCTCTTTTTCAAGGGACCAAAAGTAATTGGACAAGGGACTCTAAGGGCTGCAATTAACTCTGAAGGCGTCTCCCTCGTTAACCTGTAATCAATAAAGTAGTTAAAAGGTCTGGGGTTGATTACAGGTGTGTGGTTTTGCATTTGGAAGCTGTTGCTGTGACCAGACAACATGCGGTCTAAGGAACTCTCAATTGAGGTGAAGCAGAACATCCTGAGGCTGAAAAAAAAGAAAAAATCCATCAGAGAGATAGCAGACATGCTTGGAGTAGCAAAATCAACAGTCGGGTACATTCTGAGAAAAAAGGAATTGACTGGTGAGCTTGGGAACTCAAAAAGGCCTGGGCGTCCACGGATGACAACAGTGGTGGATGATCGCCGCATACTTTCTTTGGTGAAGAAGAACCCGTTCACAACATCAACTGAAGTCCAGAACACTCTCAGTGAAGTAGGTGTATCTGTCTCTAAGTCAACAGTAAAGAGAAGACTCCATGAAAGTAAATACAAAGGGTTCACATCTAGATGCAAACCATGCATCAATTCCAAAAATAGACAGGCCAGAGTTAAATTTGCTGAAAAACACCTCATGAAGCCAGCTCAGTTCTGGAAAAGTATTCTATGGACAGATGAGACAAAGATCAACCTGTACCAGAATGATGGGAAGAAAAAAGTTTGGAGAAGAAAGGGAACGGCACATGATCCAAGGCACACCACATCCTCTGTAAAACATGGTGGAGGTAACGTGATGGCATGGGCATGCATGGCTTTCAATGGCACTGGGTCACTTGTGTTTATTGATGACATAACAGCAGACAAGAGTAGCCGGATGAATTCTGAAGTGTACCGGGATATACTTTCAGCCCAGATTCAGCCAAATGCCGGAAAGTTGATCGGACGGTGCTTCATAGTACAGATGGACAATGACCCCAAACATACAGCCAAAGCTACCCAGGAGTTCATGAGTGCAAAAAAGTGGAACATTCTGCAATGGCCAAGTCAATCACCAGATCTTAACCCAATTGAGCATGCATTTCACTTGCTCAAATCCAGACTTAAGACGGAAAGACCCACAAACAAGCAAGACCTAAAGGCTGCGGCTGTAAAGGCCTGGCAAAGCATTAAGAAGGAGGAAACCCAGCGTTTGGTGATGTCCATGGGTTCCAGACATAAGGCAGTGATTGCCTCCAAAGGATTCGCAACAAAATATTGAAAATAAAAATATTTTGTTTGGGTTTGGTTTATTTGTCCAATTACTTTTGACCTCCTAAAATGTGGAGTGTTTGTAAAGAAATGTGTACAATTCCTACAATTTCTATCAGATATTTTTGTTCAAACCTTCAAATTAAACGTTACAATCTGCACTTGAATTTTGTTGTAGAGGTTTCATTTCAAATCCAATGTGGTGGCATGCAGAGGCCAACTCGCAAAAATTGTGTCACTGTCCAAATATTTCTGGACCTAACTGTACGTGATAAAGGCCGTTGGGCCGAAACGTCCACTATCTTTTGTCGCCATCAAATAAATAATCACTTTTTTGCAAAGAAAAAAACTTTTTGTCTTCATTTTATCAACAAGAGAGTGCAGTATCTATTATATAATACGTTCTGGGACTATTGACCCCACACTAGCACCTCTAATGAAACCATACTCTAGCTGAGTGCACACCAATACCCTATAACTCTATTAATTTGAGAACAGCATTTCTGTATGCAAGGTGTCGATTCGTATTGAATTGATGATGCCCTACAATTTTTTAATTCACTTTTTTTCTCTATCTCGTTCCGTTTTTGAGATAAAAATGCTAACTCCGTTGTTTTCCACCAGGTGGCGCTATAGGTGGTTTCATTGCGTAGCGCATGGCTACTTTACTATACCTAGACTCCACTTCTATGCCTATAGCTGCCGCCGTTCTCAAGTTAATGGCGGTGGACAGGATATGGGTGGACACACTGTATTAAAAATATCAAAGTAGGAGAATTCCTCTGTTTGAGTACTGGGATGAGGAGCAAGAAGGCTCAGACAGGAAAAGTCCTGTACACTGACTGTTTGAATACAGTGTACACAGATTGCTGAGCAGCAGTTGAAAGCAGCTTCTAAAGGAGCATCAACTGACCATATGAAACAGCACTGAAGCATAGCAAGAGAAGGAAGAAAAATATAGTAATTAAGTTTTTTACAAATATGAATAGTTTTGAAACGCCTGGGGGATTGTAAAAGAAAAAAAATTAGGTACCATGACAGTAAAGAGCTGAGATACTCAGCAGTCGTAGGGTCTGAACTAATAGGCGGCGATGTGACGAAAGCTGCAGCTTTTGCCCAGTTTTTGCTCCAGTAGTGGGAGCCGTCGGTGCCCAAAGCGGCTGTTATAGTCTCTCCATACACCACTGTACCTGTAAAAACAGAAAAAGAGAACACATCTCAACAAAAATATAACTATTGTGTACACACGGCAAGAATTCACCGATATCTCACCTCTCCATATGTTTTTCAACTAGCATAATTCCACCTTGGATCAAATGAAAGGCTTTGATTGACAGGACCCCACTCGGATTTGGGTATCTGTTGTCCAGTGAAAGCGGATGATTGCTTTGGACAATCTTTTTGGTAAAGGGGTCAGAAACCAGGAACCCCACCGATCAAATGTAATCGCTGCAGGAACCTGGCCACAGGTGTTCGCCTTCCCTGTAGCACCCCTATAGGGTAAATAAAGCATTACACTGTGCCCATTCAAATCTGTAATTCTGGTGTCCCTGCACTGTTCTGCCTCTCCCCTTCAGAAAGGATACTAACATACTCATCGTTGCAGCCAGATTGCGCTCTCTACAGTGCTCCTCTGCTCCCGAGGCCTGTACATATCCACACAAGTCTCCTGGGAGTTCACTTAGGGTGCGCACCTTCCTTGCTCTTAAAGGGCCAGCACACTATTACCTGGAAGTGACTCTCAGTCTATGGCCCCCTTCACACGTCCGTGAAAATCACGCACGTGACAAGGGTGCGTGTTGCCCTCCGTGTGCCATGTTTATGGCACTATGTGTGTTCGGAGAACGAGAACTTTCAACTCACCTGTCCCTGGCGTCGCTGTCCATGGTGCTGATGTTCGGTTTTCCCGCTGCTGCTGCTTCTGCCGCAGTGAAGTGAATATTAAATGAGCATAATAAGCGGCGGTCGGAAGCAAGTGACAGCAGCGGCAGAAACAGCAGGGCAGGAGAAGGTGAGTAATGTTTTGTTATTTTTTTCTCTGACAAGTGAGTTTTCTCCGGCGCGTGTCACACGGGACCGCATCCACACTACATCCGTGTGGTACGTGTGCGGGCCGTGTGACACCCGTGCTGCCGGAGGAGCACGGACATGCATCCGTGTGCAGCACACGGGCTCACGTCTGCTCCACACAGAGGCACGGGCCAATGGCTGCACACGTGCGTGCACATAAACCCATTGATTTTAATGGGTTTACCTGTGCCCGTGTCTCCGGTACATGCGGGCACGGACCTAACACGTACCGGAGACACGTGCGTGTGAAAGGGGCCTATGGCTGAGAAGTACTGCCTATTTAAGGCATCCTCCTACTAGGGAAGGTGCCTGAGCATTTTTTTTTTCTTTTTGGTATAGATTTTTCATACTTTTAGTTTAATATGTTATGTACCGTACTTTTTCCTTACATGATTTTACAATCCTGTCAATCTGTTTGTTGAATTGAATTATTTACTGTGATATATTTTCTTGAAAATTTTTCATAAAAAAGGAAGGTTTCTAATTAATCAAATTGATGCACTTGAACTTGGATACTTAGTTGATTGAATATGCAGATTGAATGGGTGGTTTCATGACTAATTTGCTTGTTACTACTTTTTGTATATATATATATGTGGATATAGTTTAAGGCTAGATGTTTGAAAAAGGCACATTAGCCAAAAATGCGTTCTTTTCTTTGCTTGTATCCTGAATAATTATGGAATAAATCCATGATAATCGTTCAATAACTTGAAGGGCTGATCCTTTATATATATATATATATATATATATATATATATATATATGAATATATATAATACAAACCAAAAGTTTAGATACACCTTCTCATTCAAAGAGTTTTCTTGTTTTCTTTATTTTCATGACTCTGAAATTGTAGATTCACTTTGAAGGCATCAAAACTATGAATTACCACATGTGGAATGAAATACTTGACAAAAAAGTGTGAAACAACCGAAAATATGTCTTATATTCTAGGTTCTTCAAAGTAGCCACCTTTTGCTTTGATTACTGCTTTGCACACTCTTGGCATTCTCTTGATGAGCTTCAAGAGGTAGTCACCGGAAATGGTTTTCACTTCACAGGTGTGCCCTGTCAGGTTTAAAAAGTGGGATTTCTTGCCTTATAAATGGGGTTGGAACCATCAGTTGTGTTCTGCAGAAGTCTGGTGGATACACAGCTGATAGTCCTACTGAATAGACTGTTAGAATTTGTATTATGGCAAGAAAAAAGCAGCTAAGTAAAGAAAAACGAGTGGCCATCATTACTTTAAGAAATGAAGGTCAGTCAGTCCGAAAAATTGGGAAAACTTTGAAAGTGTCCCCAAGTGCAGTGGCAAAAACCATCAAACGCTACAAAGAAACTGGCTCACATGAGGACCGCCCCAGAAAAGGAAGACCAAGAGTCACCTCTGCTGCGGAGGATAAGTTTATCCGAGTGACCAGCCCCAGAAATCGCAGCTCCGATTAGAGACCAGGTCAATGCCACACAGAGTTCTACAAGCAGACACATCTCTAGAACAACTGTTAACAGGAGACTTTGTGCAGCAGGCCTTCATGGTAAAATAGCTGCTAGGAAACCACTGCTAAGGACAGGCAACAAGCAGAAGAGACTTGTTTGGACTAAAGAACACAAGGAATGGACATTAGACCAGTGGAAATCTGTGCTTTGGTCTGAGGAGTTCAAATTTCAGATCTTTGGATCCAACCACCGTGTCTTTGTGCGACTCAGAAAAGGTGAACGGATGGACTCTACATGCCTGGTTCCCACCGTGAAGCATGGAGGAGGAGGTGTGAAGGTGTGGGGGTGCATTGCTGGTGACACTGTTGGGGATTTATTCAAAATTGAAAGCATACTGAACCAGCATGCCTACCACAGAATCTTGCAGCAACATGCTATTCCATCCGGTTTGCGTTTAGTTGGACCATCATTTAATTTTTCAACAGGACAATGACCCCAAACACACCTCCAGGCTGCGTAAGGGCTATTTGACTAAGAAGGAGAGTGATGGGATGCTATGCCAGATGACCTGGTCTCCACAGTCACCAGACCTGAACCCAATTGAGATGGTTTGGGGTGAGCTGGACCGCAGAATGAAGGCAAAAGGGCCAACAAGTGCTAAACATCTCTGGGAACTCCTTCAAGTCTGTTGGAAGACCATTTCCGGTGAATGCCAAGAGTGTGGAAAGCAGTAATCAAAGCAAAAGGTGGCTACTTTGAAGAACCTAGAATATAAGACATATGATCAGTTGTTTCACACTTTTTTGTTAAGTATTTCATTCCACATGTCCTAATTCATATTTTTGATGCCTTCAATGTGAATCTACAATTTTCAGAGTCATGAAAATAAAGAAAACTCTTTGAATGAGAAGGTGTGTCCAAACTTTTGGTCTGTACTAATATATATATATTATATTATATTATATATATATATAATGTGAGGTAGCGGCGTTGCTTGGGCAAAAACATGAGGCAGCAGCGTGTTCACACCAACAGTCTATTTATTGTTGCAGCATAAATAGATCCAAATTCCCACAATCAAAGTCTCTTCCGGATAACAGCCGGTGCATATAGACAAATCCTTGGTATAAAAAGTCTTGTTACCTTAGGACCCCGTTAACCGCAGGGATCTGTGTAAGGTTCTCCTAGGCTCACACTCTTGGCCTGTGTTCACTCCACACAGAGCCAGCCCAGCTCACACAGCATGTGGTAGCTTCACCAAGCCTGGCTCTCAACTGAGACACACCCTGATGTGCTCTGCAAGATTTAAACTAAAATCATGGACATGAGGATTGCTACAAAACCTGGACTGGGAGGAGGGATCTGTCTCCCTGTTATCCTTTGTGCTATACTCCCCGTAATAGCTATAGCAAACTCAGAGGGTTTCCAGACACATTCTGGGGGACACATAGCGGTCTTCAAATATTACCCCTGTCACTGCCTCACATACCCCCCCCCCCCCCAGTTCAAACGGGCGGGGTTGAACATACGCCAACATACAGGGGGCCCTGGAGAGGGCATCCGCATTTCCCTGCAACCTACCAGCCCGGTGTTCCACAGAAAAGTGAAAGTTCTGCAAGGAGAGAAACCACCTGGTGACTCTAGCATTTCTCTCCTTAGCATTCCTCATCCAGACCAAAGGGGAGTGGTCTGTCACCAGGCGAAAGTGTCGCCCCAGCAGGTAGTAGCGGAGGGATTCCAGAGCCCATTTTATGGCCAGGCACTCCTTCTCCACTATGCTATAGTTCTTCTCTGCCGTGGTGAGTTTTTTTACTCAAATAAAGGTGATCGGGTGCTCTTCTCCATCTACCTCCTGGGACAGAACTGCACCCAGACCCACCTCAGAGGCATCTGCCTGTACTATAAACTCCTTTTGAAAGTCAGGGTTGACAAGGACAGGCTGACCACATAGGACTACCTTTAGCACCTGAAAGGCTTCCTCTGCTTGTGTATTCCAGTGGACCATGACCGACTTCTTCCCTTTAAAGAGATCGGTCAAAGGCGCCGACCTTCCAGCAAAATTGGGTATGAATCGTCGGTAATACCCCATTATACCCAGAAAGGCTCTTACCTGTTTTGTGGTAAGGGGACGAGGCCAGTTTTGAATGGCTTCGATTTTGTTTACTTGTGGCTTGATAACCCCTTGGCCTATCACATACCCCAAGTAACGGGCTTCTTTGAGACCCATAGCACATTTGTGTGGATTCGCCGTCAGACCAGCAGCTCTGAGCGAATCCACTACCGCTTGTACCTGAGATAGGTGGGTGCTCCAGTCACTGCTATAGATGATGATGTCATCCAAATATGCGGAGGCATATGGTTGATGGGGTGCTAACACTATGTCCATTAATCTCTGAAACATGGCCGGAGCCCCATGTAAACCAAATGGCAAGACGACATAGTGATAGAGCCCCCCTGGCGTAACAAAAGCGGTCTTTTCTTTTGCCGCCTCTGTCAGCGGCACCTGCCAGTAACCTTTAGTGAGATCGAGAGTCGTGAAGTATTGGGCCCGTCCCAGTCTCTCTATCAGCTCGTCGACCCTGGGCATGGGATACATATCAAATTTCGAAACCTCATTTAACTTTCGGAAGTCATTACAGAATCTTAAAGAACAGTCTGGTTTCGGGATCAGCACAATGGGACTGGCCCATTCGCTCATGGATTTTTCAATAACCCCTAGTTGGAGCATCTTTTTTACCTCCTCCGCAATGGCTTGCCTACGAGCCTCTGGTACCCGGTATGGCCTCAGGCGTGCCCTTACTTGAGGCTCGGTGACAATATCATGGTGGATTACGGTTGTTCGGCCGGGTAGGCTTGAGAACACATCCGTATTCTGCTGTACTAACCTCCGAGACTCCCGTCTCTGCTGTTTTGAGAGAGAATCCCCTATCCTTACTCCCAATTCATCATCAGGGGACTCCTCCTTGGTTGTTGTCAAGGCACCTGAAGAGGTTAGGTCCAACGTTACGTCAGTCACCATACATTCTCTGTCTTTCCACGCCTTAAGCAGGTTTACATGGTATATTTGCTCTGGTTTTCTTCTACCTGGCTGATACACCTTATAGTTTACTTCCCCTACTTTCTCCCGGATCTCATAGGGACCTTGCCATTTGGCTAAGAACTTACTTTCTGCAGTAGGTATTAGGACTAAGACACGATCTCCCGGTTTAAAAGACCTGATGGAGGCCTTTCTATTATACTGAGTACTTTGGGCCGCTTGAGCATCCAGCAAATGCTCTTTAACAATGGGCATTACTGCCGTGATACGATCCTGCATACCCATAACGTATTCCACCGTGCTTTTGTGAGGGGTGGGCTCCTGTTCCCAAGTTTCCTTAACAATATCCATCAGTCCCCGCGGATGTCTGCCATACAGTAACTCAAATGGCGAGAACCCGGTGGAAGATTGTGGGACCTCGTGGATAGCGAACATTAAATAGGGCAATAACATGTCCCAATCTTTCCCCTCTTTGGAGACCACCTTTTTCAACATAGCCTTCAGAGTTTTATTAAAACGTTTCACTAGACCATCGGTCTGGGGATGGTAAACTGACGTGCGTAGCTGCTTGATCTGGAGGAGTTTGCACAGTTCCTTCGTAATTTTAGACATAAAGGGAGTGCCCTGATCGGTCAGGATTTCTTTGGGTAACCCCACGCGACAGAACATAGCAAACTCCCGAGCAATAAGCGTCGCCGAGGTATGACGCAGTGGAACGGCCTCCGGATAACGCGTCGCGTAATCCATCACTACCAAGATGTGCTGGTGACCACGGGCTGATTTTACAATGGGTCCGATCAGATCCATAGCAATCCGCTCAAAAGGCACCTCTATAATGGGTAAAGGTATCAGAGGACTAAGGAAACGGTGCGTGGGTGCGGTCAACTGACAAACGGGACAGGACTCACAGAACCTCTTAATTTCCGCTGACCTTAGTCTGGGGTTTACTCTCTGCCAGGGCTAAAGACGGGGCAGCACCCGAGGAGGGATGGGAGTCTCTCACCAACTGTGAAGGGGGCGTATCCCTATGGAGTGCCCGCCGTGAAGCAGAGTCCCGGACCAACTCCTGGGTAGCTGTGTAGCGTTCCACCAAATTCAGTAGTTGGTCTAGGGTACCGGGATCCCCCTGTCCCACCCACCATTGAATGGGGCTGGCAAAGTCCGCACAAACCGTTCAATCACCACCCGCTCAATCATCTGTCCGGGGTTCAAGCTCTCCGGCTGGAGCCATTTTTTCACAAGGTCCAGTAAAACATGGGCCTGTGAACGTGCAGGTTTTCCCTCCACAAAGGACCACTGATTCACTCGCTGGGCCCGGAGATAAGTGTTAACCCCCATTCGTGCAAGGTTCTCACCTTTCAGTGTGCCATAGTCCTTGGCATCCTCCGTGCTGAGATCCAGGTAGGCTTTTTGGGGTTCACCTACCAAGAACGGGGCCACGACATCAGTCCAATGGTCGATAGACAATTTCTCTCGCTCAACGGTCCTCTCAAACACGGAGAGAAAGGCTTCTGGGTCGTCCTCTGTACTCATCTTCGTAAGTGCCGCCCTTACTCTCTCCTGGGCCGCAGGAAGGACTGGATGACCTGGCGTTACCGCTGGGAGTGCATCTCGCAGAGCCGCAAGCTGCTGAGTCAACAAGCTGTTTGTCTCCTGTTGCTGAACTAACGCCCGCTGGAGCTGGACATTGGTTTGTTGCTGCTGAGCATTAGCCTGTTGCTGTTGTGCACTGGTTTGTGCAAAAGCCTGCTGTGGTTGAGCACTAGACTGGGCCAGCTGCTTTATAAGATCCTCCATGGTGACTGCTGAGTTAAACTGTAACTTTGCAGGCTTGATCATAAACATGTGGAAACTGGGTTGTTGCCCCTAGCAACCAGGCTGCAACACCTGCAAGCTTCGTGGACCCGCCGATCCACCGCAAAGTCAGTAAAAAAAATATATATATATATATATATATATATATATATATATATTCTTTTTTTTTTTTTTTTTTCCAGGTATGTACATCTTAGGCCATTGCCCTTGGCAACCAGGCTGCCATGCCCGCATTCTCCACCATAATGTGAGGTAGCGGCGTTGCTTCGGCAAAAACGTGAGGCAGCAGCGTGTTAACACCAACAGTCTATTTATTGTTGCAGCATAAATAGATCCAATTTCCCACAATCAAAGTCTCTTCCGGATCACAGCCGGTGCATATAGACAAATCCTTGATATAAAAAGTCTTGTTACCTTAGGACCCCGTTATCCGCAGGGGTCTTGTTAAGGTTCTCCTAGGCTCACACTCCTGGCCTGTGTTCACTCCACATAGAGCCAGCTCAGCTCACACAGCATGTGTTAGCTTCTTCAAGCCTGGCTCTCAACTAAGGCTGCTTTCACACCTCCGGTTTCTGCAATGCGGCACAATACGGCACTTTGCAGGAAAATCGCAACCGTTTTTTTTGCTGCCGGTTGCGTTTTTTCTGCATAGACTTTAATTAGTGCCGCATTGTGCCGCATGGGCTCGCGTTCGGTCCGTTTTTTGCCGCATGCGGCAGATTTAGCCGATGCGGTGGCCGGATGGAACGTTGCCTGGCACGTTTTTTCGTGCGGCAAAAAAAAACCGCATCGCGCCGCATTCGGCCGATGCGACGCATTTTTCAATGCATGCCTATGGCGGCCGGATGCAACGCGATGCGGCAAAAAACGCATCCGGCCGCCGCATGCGGTTTTTGCCACTGCGCATGCTCAGTAGCCTGCCGCAAGCAGCAAAAACCGGACGGGCCGCATGGGAAAAACTTATGCAAAGGATGCGGTGTTTTCACCGCATCCGTTGCATAGCTTGCACAGCCTGATTGAGCCGCACAGCTCAAG
The DNA here is from genome assembly GCF_048569485.1 of Anomaloglossus baeobatrachus. Lineage (NCBI taxonomy): Eukaryota > Metazoa > Chordata > Amphibia > Anura > Aromobatidae > Anomaloglossus > Anomaloglossus baeobatrachus. Next base: position 50,959,524 of record NC_134357.1, on the reverse strand, counting down.
CCGGATGTGTGAAAGCAGCCTGAGACACACCCTGATGTGCTCTGCAACATTTAAACTAAAATCATGGATCATGGATTCCTACAAAACCTGGACTGGGAGGAGGGATCTGTCTCCCTGTTACCCTTTGTGCTATACTCCCCGTAATAGCTATAGCAAACTCAGAGGGTTTCCAGACACATTCTGGGGGACACATAGCAGTCTTCAAATATTACCCCTGTCACTGCCTCACAATATAGGTGGATTGGATCCCAATTCTCCTACATTTATATATATATATATATATATATATATATTATATATATAAAGCTGTGTTCGTCGTTCCCGATGTGTCACACGTAGCGATATGTGCTGCCTCAGGAACAACGAACAACCTGCATCCAGGAATGTGACCGATATTTTGAAAATGAACGACGTGTCCATGAGCAACGATAATTTTTGCTCGATAAGTCACTTTGCTTTTGGTAGGATCTGATATACCACAATATCCCAGATCTTTATGGAGTGGAGAACGGCCACTGCCCTGTCTTACACTGGAGGCATCTTGGCATCGGTCTTCAGTGCAGAAACCCCATCAATTGTCATCAAGGCCAAAGCTAAATTAAAAGTGATTGACAGATTTCGTCATCATATGATAATACGATTCCAACATATCTCATGCATCGTGGAGTAAATGACTGCACTAATAAAAAATATCAGAACCATCCCTGCACACCGACAATGTAGTCATTGTTGTACTATGCAGAATAGCCTAAGGAGGCTGCAGCAGCAGCGTGCCAGGGAATTAATGATGGCTGCTCGAGGAAATGACCTAATTTTGTATTTAAGCAATAATTCTGAGTCATTATCTAGGCTAAACAGGGAACTGAAGAATCAAATAGGATATAATAGATTCTCTAAGTGTCAGTTAAATATATTAAAAGAAACTATGCAAATATAAAAAGTCAAATAATATTATACACTGTCCTACGTACACTTACTGAATACCTATTTTATTTTATTTTTATTTTATTTATTTATTTATTTTTTACCTATGATGGACCAAAGAGATCCTAAAATATCAATAAAACATATTCCTGGTACAGTGCAAATAAGAAAGGAGCTATAGTCATCTCGATATCCTCTAATGCATGTGCATTCTGAGGGATATTAGCTGGGCTGTTGCGGCGCCCCCACCACTATGTATATGTAGCGCCCTGGAAAACCAGGTAGATGTACATGTAGCCCCCGCACAACACCAGTCCCACGAAGGGTTAAATCAGCCGACCTGAAACCCTAGTCACCCCCCTCAGGGAAGGACGGACACACCAGTGGGCGAGGCCAGGTTGTTGGGACACGCCCACCTAGGGGTCTGGAGACCCCGGGACGGGAAAACAGTGAGATAAGTTCAAGTTGAAGTTTGGAGTGGAGGTCCCAAGCTGACAGGTGCCAGGGTCGGAGCCCTGACACCTTGGCTAGGTGGCAGACGGTAGACAGAGTCTGCAGAAGACGGGAAGACGGCTAGGTGGATCCGAGGTGGACCGGGACAGGGTAGGAGCCCGCCGGTACTGACACCGGAGAACTGTGTGCACAGAGGGGGTACTTGGACCCTGAAGCCAGGACCGACACCGACGGCCTAGCTAATTATCCAATTGAGGGCAGGATTTTAGGTCCTGTCCCAACCTAAGTCCCGAAAAGTAGACAACCACCCACCGAGAGGGATAGGGCCACTGCCAGGGCCCGTAGATCCCAAGGGTCAGCGTCAGACGGGCACGGCTCCCAACCAAAGGACCGGGAGTGGACTCCCGTGTTTCAAACCGGGAAGTCCTACCTACAAAACACTGAGTGCAGAGGAGAGAGACTTTGACTACCTACCCGGGTGTGGGATCAGATACACCCGTCTGCGGCAGCCGGCCACCATCACCTTGGTTTACCACAAGACTTGTGTGCTTTACATGACCGTGAGTAACATCCCCGGCCTGGCCGGGTGCGCCGGCCCCTGCAGTCATCATCCTCAGCATAGAGACACTGGGCACCGAGGCATTCATCCCTGCCCACGGAAGGGTTAACATCCAGCTGCCATCCCATCACCCCGGGAGTTCCACAAACTGCAGTGGTGGTGCTACATCTCACCACACACCGTGGGTGGCATCGCAGACACTTTTGCAAACAACCCCGTATAAATACGCCCCCCCTTTATTCGGAGTGTCCGCGAGACCCACGGGTCCGGAGAACCCCTCGAGCCGCACCGTAGATCCGGATCCGAGCAGCGCCAGCTGCTGGCACGGGGGTGGCACATATATATATGCTCAGCTATATTTTTGATAATTTTGTAGTCTATATACTGCCAGGCATTGGATATTAGTTTCTTATTTGGACTATTTTTGACCAAGATTCACTGCCTGGCAGCCTAATATAGTCACCTTATCTGTAATACAAATGGCACTAGAGACCAGCGTGGAGGATGGACTGAAACGTTGGCCTCTTGCAATGGTGTGTGACGGGATCACTAGGAAGAGGAGAGCCTAAACTGGCCCTCAGGCTAGGAGAACCCTGGCTGACCCCAATCCCAAAAATACATCTGAACGTGACGATATTTGGGCCGCCTTCCTTACCTTAACTCCTGAAGAACTCTGGTCTAATGGATATCAAATCACAAGGCCCGAGATCGCTAAAGCTATCATCGGCATAGGAGACCAGGCTCAACCATCTTAAATAGGGGAGAGGCGACTGTGATAGGTCTCCTGCAACATGTGACTCAAGCAGTAATCCACAGACTAGCAGAAATTAACTCCTGGAACCCCAATTACTAAGAAGAGCACGTTTTTGGGGGATTTTGCGGCACTTTTTCAGGCAGATTTACTAAAAAACAAGGCGGCCAACTATATTTCTTGTCGAATTGAACCCATTCTCGGTGTCGTACTTCTTTCACATTTACCTTACCTTTTGTTTATTTTTACATCTTGAAACTTGTACGGAGCCATAATATATCGATGTGCAATGCCAGAGAATAAAATACAAGTCTCCTTACACATGTTCAGTGACAACCTGCTTTTGAACACCTTCCATGAATAATTATTTCCGCAACCACAAGAAAATGACATTTTCTGCTACAACGAACTCAGAAAATAGCACATTATAAAATGTTCCTCGAAAAGCCGGTAACGGAGATTGTAAATTTTTCTCACCTCTCCGCTTTGCTTGAGCGATCACATCCGCAGCCCCTCTGCTCATGACTTTGGTGATGTACAGGGGGCAGTTGGCTTGCTTTGCGATGGTTATTGCACGGTAAGCTGCCTCCGCTTCAACCTGGAGGAACCGGATTCATGTCATCTAGGTCTATTTTATTATAAAAGCATAGCAAAGAGTACATAAGTGTGAAACAAGCTCCGTACCTCCTCCGAGTGGCTGAGGACATGGCCTTCGGGTCCCGTGACGCCAAGTTCCAGCAGACGCTTCTGTTCCTATAGGTCGCAAATGATAAAACACACTGCTGAGGTAATATCAGCCCCATAGCTAAAGAGCACATTGATCGTGCACACGGCTCAATTACTTTTCTTCAACATATTACAGACTAATGGAGCCATAATGGACGCCCATAGATTTCTATAGAGCCTTATTGAATCCGAATGAGAAGAAATCAAGGCATGCACCTAATAAAGTCTTATTACACAGCCGGCAACCTGGTCAGGGGGATCAACAACAGGGGCCACCACCTTCTGTTTTCTCATCCCTCCATTCCTCTGACCTAAGCGATCATGCTGCATTTCTCCAAAATTGCTGCACAAACACAGTGATGTTACAACAGGTTTGGAAAGTAACAGCAAAGCAGACAGGGTAAGTACACGGCGTAAACATGGCGGCATGCTGCGTTCACACGTCACAGTGACATTGTGAGATTGAGTGCCCGCTCATCACTAGTTACGAGTACCGAGCACCCGAGCATGGTAGTGCCTGCTCATCACTAGTTACGAGTACTGAGCACCCGAGCATGGTAGTGCCCGCTCATCACTAGTTACGAGTACTGAGCACCCGAGCATGGTAGTGCTCACTCATCACTAGTTACGAGTACTGAGCACCCGAGCATGGTAGTGCCCACTCATCACTAGTTACGAGTACCGAGCACCCGAGCATGGTAGTGCCCACTCATCAGTAGTTACGAGTACCGAGCACCCGAGCATGGTAGTGCTCACTCATCACTAGTTACGAGTACTGAGCACCCGAGCATGGTAGTGCTCACTCATCACTAGTTACGAGTACTGAGCACCCGAGCATGGTAGTGCCCGCTCATCACTAGTTATGAGTACTGAGCACCCGAGCATGGTAGTGCTCATTCATCACTGATTACCACTACGGAGCACCCGAGCATGGTAGGGCTCGCTCATCACTAGTTATGAGTACTGAGCACCCGAGCATGGTAGTGCCCACTCATCACTAGTTACGAGTACTGAGCACCTGAGCATGGTAGTGCCCACTCATCACTAGTTACGAGTACTGAGCACCTGAGCATGGTAGTGCCCGCTGATCAATATTTACGAGTACTGAGTACCCGAGCATGGTAGTGCCCGCTCCTCACTAGTTACTAGTACAGAGCACCCGAGTATGGTAGTTTCCACTCATCACTAGTTACGAGTACTGAGCACCCGAGCATGGTAGTGCTCACTCATCACTAGTTACGAGTACTGAGCACCTGAACATGGTAGTGCCCGCTCATCACTAGTTACTAGTACCGAGCACCCAAGCATAGTAGTGCTCACTCATCACTAGTTACGAGTACTGAGCACCTGAGCATGGTAGTGGCCGCTCATCACTAGTTACGAGTACCCGAGCATGGTAGTACTCACTCGTCACTTGTAATTACTGTTGCTTTGTTATGGACCCATTTAATCCTAATTCTCCTGATGAGTTGTTAAATGGAGGTCTCACATGGACCTCGTTGCTCAATTCAAAAGGGGTGGTGCTGATGAAGCTAGAGCTTTAAGGCTACTCTATCAGTGAGACCCACTCTGATCGAAGAGAGCTGTCACCTATGCAGTGAATAGATGATATCTTGGTGAGACTGGAATAACCTCTATAATGCTTCCTTATGTGTATAAATGAACTTGACTGACATTCTTGTGAAAGTAGCAAGTTGCTCACAAGTTTTCCCTACATAGTGAAATATTGAGGTCACCCACGAGATATGGTGATAACGCCATTTTACACACATGTAGCCCCACATGAAGCTCAAATCTTGCCAGTGCTGCCCACCCTAATGAGTCTGCCCCGGGCTGATGCCTCCATACTACATACAATACAAGAGGTTCCTTCATTACACCTCCACAGATTACCGTACCTCCTCAATAATGTCTCCGTTCTCAGCGTGGACCTGCGCTATGGCTCCTAGATCACGAATAATGCTGAAAATCTCATACATCTGAAAACAGAGCAAACACTGCGATCAGGCTGCTGGGAAAGCACTCAATACTTCAGCGATGCTAATGTTTAGACGGTGCCGTACCTGAGCATCCGTGCACTGGTATCTGTCCTTGTACGCCATGAAGACAAGAAAGGAATTCACACCTTCAGGAAAAGCGAGAGACGATGTAATGAGAAGTCAGATGATTATGAAGTGACAAGTATAGTAAAAGTGCAGTAATCTGACATCAATGGAACCTGCTAAGTGGCGGATTATGTTATTCTGGATTAATGGATGAGCATATACAAGTGTATAATAGGGATGGACATACCATATTATCAACTGGGCTCATTGGTTGGAGGGGGGCGACAAACACTTCTCCACTATATAAGACTTAATAACCCGGGGTTCCAGTACTATGTGTAGCGCCAGAGTCTCTGCAGAGACGCCAATTTACTCACCGCCCTGGCCGGGTGGTGTCCTCCCCACCACTCCCCCGGCCATCCCCGTGTGTTACTGACTCCCTCTCCTCTTAGGCCTTGTACATGCCGCACAGGGTTCTCGGGAGTGAACCTAAAATGCGTGCGCTCACACCAGCCCTCCTCAGCTTATGACTGAGAGGCACAGTGTATTTAAGGCATCCTCCCATTAGGGGAGGTGCCTGTGCAACGCCTCTAGTTAGTCAGTCAGTGTTTTAGTCTGCTACCTAGCTTGTTGCCAGGTCCTAAGCTCCTGTCCTGTGATGCCATGATCCGTCTCCAGTACCTGCCTTCCCCTATCTGGCTATACCTGTCGTGCCCACCATTCCTGGCCATACCTGCCTGTCCAGCCTGCCTCCGTCAACCCGCATGTGCCCGACAATACCTAAGCCTGCCACCTATAGGGAGGGGGTCAGCTGCCACAGTCCTGGTCACTGCCCTGAGAATGGTACCTGGCATCCGCCTCACAGTGGGTGCTTAGTTAAGCCCCTTCCACTAAAGGGTCCCCCCTGTAGTTCAGTGAGTCTACTAATCCCGCTCGCTGCCCCTACACTGGCCACGAGCGTTACACTGTTTTTGTCTATAATGAACTATATATAGAGATGTGCAGCTGCCAACAAGACATCTGTCAACTCACTAACAGCATGGCACACCTCGATATTCTGGCCAATCTCATTCCCTTTGATTAAGGTTTCGCTCCACAATAGCGTATATCTCATACGAGTGCTACCTGATGTTTCATTCTCCAATGTTATGCTATGGTGCAGCGTTTCTTTTCTCATGCCGATTTGGCAGTGTATATCAGACGGCGCACACCCATACAAGTCTATGGGTGAGTGCAAAACATTGGACTGTACTGATGTCATCTGATATACACAAACAGAGACAAGGGAGAAGATGGTGAAATTACGTTTTTAATATTCTCCGTACCTGTTCTCTGATTCTCGCATGTGAGAGAATCGGAGAACAGGGAATGACACTTAGCTCACACTCGCAACAGATTTTGAGCCTTGTGTCATTAGGAGGTCACATCTAATGCTCTCGGATGAAAGAACATATGCCAGTATGAGCAAACCCTACAAGTCACGCTATGTAAATAGTCTAAGGGCACATGTACCACTTTCCTATCCCCATAGCATGTGTCTACCACACCCAAGCTATGTTCCAGCAGTCCAACCGCTAGATTTCCCTTTGTAGTGCAGACAACTTGCTTATTACACAGGGAACATGTGATCTATACACCCCTTAGGTAGACACTATGATTGGTCCTTTTACCTTTTATAACCTGTCCTCTCCCTCCCCAACATATGCCTCCTGATTAAGTAAATTGACAGCGAAACGTGCGTTCGGGCAGCGGGAACAAACCTCGTAACCTCGGATTTACTAACATAAGTGCAATTGATATACATGCATTAACTTTTATTTATATCTGAACTGCGATTTTAGTGAGCACTTGGCTCCAAAACTCAATTGGGAAAACTGAATCCCAATATAGCCTAAACCATAGACTCTTCGTATTGCACCTTATGTATAGTTTAACTCTATATTTTCTTCTGAGGAACGTCTAATACCTACCCTATTATATTCTCTTTATTTCCATTCACCATTTTAATAACTTTTTCTGCTTGAATTATATTAGGGCAAATATTATATCTGATTTACTCAGCACTTAATGCTTTATCCATAACTTTGTCTGATAGGATTAGTGAATCTGTACTAGGTGGAGCTTTACCAGTATATATGTTACTATATTTGTTTGTTTCGGTTCACACAGCAGCCTCTGTGTACTATATACAGGTGTTGTTATAGGCTATATACTTGTTTTGGGTGTTTTCACTCCCTTTGCGTGATATACCCCTTAGCATGCCGTGGCTATCAAGTTGAAGGCTGCTATATCTGTATGCGAAATCAATCCCATCTTCAGGACATCATGGCTTCCTTGACTTCTTCATTACTAGGAAAGATGCCAGTGATGGCCATGTCCAAGAAGTCAGTGCATTAGAAGTGTGCAGGTGAGGTCAGTGTAAGGGGTACTTTGCACACTACGACATCGCAGGTGCGATGTCGGCGAGGTCATGTCGAAAGTGACGCACATCCGGCCTCGCTCTCGACATCGTAGTGTGTAAATCCTAGATGATACGATTAACGAGCGCAAAAGCGTCATAATCGTATCATCGGTGTAGAGTCGGCGAAAACCAAAATTACCTTGCTGCGACGGTCCGATGTTGTTCCTCGTTCCTGCGGCAGCACACATCGCTGTGTGTGAAGTCGCAGGAGCGAGGAACATCTCCTACCTGCGCACCGGCCGCCAATGCGGAAGGAAGGAGGTGGGCGGGATGTTTACATCCCACTCATCTCCGCCCCTCCCCTGCTATTGGCCGCCTGCCGTGTGATGTCGCTGTGACGCCGCACGACCCGCCCCCTTAAGAAGGAGGCGGGTCGCCGGCCAGAGCGCCATCGCAGGGCAGGTGAGTGAATGTAAAGCTGCCGTAGCGATAATGTTCGCTACGCCAGCTATCACCATAATATCGCAGCTGCGACGGGGCGGGGACTGTCGCACTCAGCATCGCAGCATCGGCTTGCGATGTCGTAGTGTGCAAAGTACCCCTAAGGGTATGGTTCCACTTGTATTTTGCACAGATGAATGCGATCCGATAAAATATTTTAGATTACACTTGCACCAGTGCAAAACTATGGGTCAGTGTCAATCTGCGATTGATTTCTCATGCCATATCGGCCTGAGAAATGAAACGCAGGATGCTACGTTAGTCAGCGATTCTCGGCTCACACACCCCCATACAAGTCTATGGGATCGTGTGAAACATCGCACTGCACTCGTATGTCATCCGACTGCAGTGCGAGGTATGCAGAGACACGCAGCGGAGGAGATGGGGAGAAAGTGCTCCCTCCCTCGTCTCCGCAGCTGTAATACTATCATAAGATCGCATCACAATTGCATGACCCTCGGCTGACGCTCGCAGCAAAGGGTCATTATCATATCACATCCGATGCTCTTGCATCAGAAGCTATCCGCAAGTGGAACCGAGGCCTTAAGGCCGCTTTACACGCTACGACATCGCTAAAGCGATGTCGTTGGGGTCACGGAATTTGTGACGCACATCCGGCCGCTTTAGCGATGTTGTTGCGTGTGACACCTATGAGCGATTTTGCATCATCGCGAAAACGTGCAAAATCGCTCATCGGTGACATGGGGGTCCATTCTCAAAAATCTTTACTGCTGCAGTAACGATGTAGTTTGTTGCTCCTGCGGCAGCACACCTTACCTGCGGCCGCCGGCAATGAGGAATGAAGGGGGTGGGCGGGATGTTACGTCCCGTTCATCTCCGCCCCTCTGCTTCTATTGGGCGGCCGCTTAGTGACATCGCTGTGACGCCGCACGGACCACCCCCTTAGAAAGGAGGCGGTTTGCCGGTCACAGCGACGTCGCTAGGCGGGTAAGTAGTGTGACGGATCTGGGCGATGTTGTGCGCCACAGGCAGTGATTTGCCCGTGTTGCACAACCGATGGGGGCGGGTACCCATGCTAGCGATATCGGTACCGATATCGCAGTGTGTAAAGTGGCCTTAAGTTACAGAAACAGCAGAGGAAAGTGTCTTGGATCTTTTCATAAATCCCATAGACTTCAATGAATATATCTTTCTCAATGTGTCTCCGCCTTGGAGTTTACAAAGATAAGAATCTGCATAGAAGACATTTATAGTATATCTCTAAAACATGGCCCCAATACATCATTGCGGTACAGTTTTTTGGCGTGACTATCTCTCAATTAGGGACTTTTTGATCAAATTCATCGAACCCTTTGCACCTTATTTCAAGTTGTCTTTTATGGTTTAGTTAGTTTTCTAATTTTTACATCATTGTGACTTTTCTAGACGTTTTACACAGGTTCATAAAATGAGACATTTTAAGAAAGTCTCAAAATTCGCTGCAACTCCTCCCCTGGAGCGATTTCATGTACAACATTTATTTTGGCAACATTCTGCATTACGTGCGACTTTATCCTCTAAAAAGTTAGAAAAGATCGAAAAAAGGTAATTTTGAGCAAAATTCACGAGTCACGTGCGCCATTGCGATGAAGTTGGCTCAAAAAAGTATCAAAAGTCAAAATAAGAAAAGTGACTTCCATCGGCGCCTATGTCTGCCATGTCTAAGGTGGGAAAGAAGTTTTAATTTCCTTCTGATGAGACTTTACAAGAATCCACCGCCAGATTCAGACATAGGACATATATACTCAGTATGAATATCAGCGCCTCATACTTACCCTTGTCCTTTACTAACGCCTCCATCTCCTCTTTTAGACTCTCATGCCAGTAGGTGATGTCCACATGTAGAGAGTAGTCACAGCACACCTTCCCATCCGCCCATTCTCTCCATTGGTCATAAGCAGAAACCAAGTTCATTCCAGCCTCCGGAAAGACATGGTCAACTAGAACGATATGTAGATACATCATTGATAGATTAGTCTTCTATTTATATAATATTTAATTTTTTTTTTTATTCCTGCTTTATTTTCAGGAGAAAATATCATGAAGGCTCTATGTGTCACAACACGTTCTGACAGCTTTGCCTATCGTCAAGTGCTTTTTATATCCTCTAATTGTCTCTTCAGGGAGGAAGGAGATGACCTCTGGTGCCACCTATTGGAAGTAGCAATCCTAAAAGTCAGAAGTGGCCCCTTTAACGAGCCTTTCCATATGATTTAGGATTTATGCCAGATCAGAACCTCAATTTGCAGACACAGTGTTTCGGGATGATTGTCACTCGTCAGTGCAAATTATGAGATCTGATCTGGCTGTATTTGAAGCTAAAGTGAGGTCTAAGGGGAGAACTTTTCTCCTTGCGGAGACTGACAAACCAATCTGGCTGTCAGTGGTGAGTAGTGATATCGCTGTAACCCCACTTTAGCTTCTCATACAGCCAGATCAGATCTCATACTTTGCACTGACGAGGGACAATCAACCTGAAACACTATGTCTTCAAATTGAGGTTCTAATCTGGCATAAATCCTAGGTCATATGAAAAGGCATGTTAAAGAGCCACTTTTGACTTTTAAGATTGCTACTTCCAATAGGTGGCGCTAGAGTTTGTCTCCGTCCTCCCTGAAGAGACAATTTGAATATTTCCCAGAGGAGGATTGCAGCTATAAGTCTCCTCACCACTGACATCCAGATTGATTTGTCAGTCTCCGCAAGGAGAAAAGTTCTCTCCTTAGACCTTACTTCCTCTATTAACACGAAAAATAAAAATAAAAGCTAACTGATAGAAAACATAAAGAAATGTCAAGAAAATACCAAGCCTACTGATTCTTTCATTCGCATCCATGTGATGTTTATATTGTATACTATTGTACAATTTAATATCAATTTATAATTATTAATTGCAACAGTCTATTCAGCTGAAATAATCACATATAAAACATTTGCAGTAAAGGGCCCAAATTTGATATATAGTGACATTAAAGGCATGATTATTGCACAGGTGTGCCTTAGGTCGGCCATCATAAAAGGCCACTCTAAAATGTGCAGTTTTATCACACAGCCCAGCCTAAGGCACACCTGTGCAATAAAATGCTGTCTAATCAGCATCTTGATATGCCACACCAAAGGAGAAGTGATCACTAACACAGATTAAGACAAATATGTGATCAATATTCAAGAGAAAAGCCCTTTTGTACATAGAAAATGTCTTAAGAGGGCTTTACACACTACGATATCGTTAATGTTTTTTCGTCGGGGTCACGGTGTTTGTGACACACATCCAGCGGCATTAACGATATCGCAGCGTGTGACACTTATGAGCGACCTTAAACGATCGCAAAAGCGGTCAAAATCGTTTGCCACAGAGAGGTCGTCCTGAAACAAAAAATCGTTCTCTGCTTATTAGCGATGTTGTTCGTCGTTCCTGCGGCAGCACACATCGCACACACCGCAGCGAGGAACATCTCCTTACCTGCCTCCACCAGCAATGCGGACGGAAGGAGGTGGGCGGGATGTTACGTCCCGCTCATCTCCGCCCCTCCGCTTCTATTGGACGCCTGCCATGTGACGTCGCTGTGACGCCGTACGACCCGCCCCCTTAGAAAAGAGGCAGGTCGCCGGCCAGAGCGACGTCACCGGGCAGGTATGTGTGTGTGTGACGCTGCCGTAGCGATAATTTTCACTACGGCAGCGATCACCACATATCGGCCGTACGACGGGGGCGGGTACTATCGCGCTCGACATCACTAGCAAATGCTAGCGATGTCGCAGCATGTAAAGCCTGCTTTAGATTTTTGAGTTCAGCTCATGAAAAGTGTTGTGTTTATATTTTTGCTCAGGATGTGTCCAATTTGCATTTTTTTCTTTTTCTTTTTGTGCTGTTCCAATACACACAAAGTAAATAAACATGTGTATAACAAAACTTGAAACTGCAATCATTTTCTGTTAGAAATACTTCATTTTTTGTTGCAATTTCAAGGATGCAAACACATTCTGCCATGACTGCAAATACCTTGTAAGAATCCTCCTGGTTCCCCTGATTCTGCAGCTCTTTTCCATTTTCTGCTGAGTTGCTCTATTGCAGAGATATTCACATTTGTTGCTTTTGGAGCACAGTATGTGAAATCTCTGCTTGTAGTGCAGCAGGGCATTACTTCAGTTTTCTCTGAGGTCTTGCGCTTTCACCCCTCCCTCCCTGGCGCTGCCAATCACAGACTCCTAGATCAGCTGCTGAGCTGTGATTGGCAGCACCTTGGAGAGAGGGGTGAATGCGCAAGACCTCAGAGAAGACTCCGAAGAAGCGCCCAGTTGTACTACAAGCAGAAATTTCACATTCTGCACTCCAAAGGCTATAATGTGAATATCACTGTAATGGAGAGATGCAATGCCAATGAGAAAAAACGTGTCAAAATCAGGGAGTTTGGAGATTTTTAAAAGGTATTTAGCTCCATTTTATAACAAGTGACAGGTACCCTCTTAAAATAGTCTATACTTTGGATTGGCCATCAATATTAACTCAGTGGATGTGCAGATCGGCTGCTTAAAGGGTTCTTTGCGAGTTTGACTGTGGCGCCCCTGAGTACATCAGGGTGCCACAGGGTACTGCATTCTTACCCAGGGTGCAGGGCCTACCTCCCTATGGTTCCAAGTTCCTAAGAAACCAGTGTCACTACCAACAGCACCACAAATCCCAATCAACACCTCACATCATGACCTGTCAAGACACACCAGTGGGTTGGTCTAGCTGGAAAAGGTCCACCCACCTAGAGGTCAGGCAGACTTGTGGGAGGGAAGTCAGTCAGTTCGAGTTTGAGTTCAGAGAAGAGTAGCGAGAGCCCTCAAAGAGTGAGGAGCTGGGGAGAGTGAGCTCCCGGGAAGCTAGACCGTGGTTGGGTCGCAGACGGTGGTACGGGACCAGAGGAGTTGGGGACTGGTGGCAGTGACATTAGAAAGGGTGCGACGGACATAGTCTAGGAGGACTGTTGGCACCAGCAAGCCCAAAAGAAACTGACCGGTACCGAGCACGACGGGGTACAGGACCCTAGGTCAGGAGCGGATTTAACGTCCTGGCAATTAACCTGCAGAGAAAGGAGACTTTCAGGGTCCTCTCCACAGAGCTCAAAGAAGAGGGGCATCAGCACAACGCGTGGGACAGGGTTTTCCAGCCAAAAGCAGCCCACTAAAGTCCCAAGTGCCAGCTCCCAAGACCACAGCTACACTTCACGAGGGTAGCGGGGCCCTAACAACTTCAAGCCGAGGGGCCACAGACAGACAATTAAATTGTGCACGGAGGTGGGCTCCGGACTGTCAAGTGACACCGGTGGCAACGGACACCTGGACAGGCTCCCCCGTAGCGACTGTGGCACACAGAGGACTTGGTTTACTTGCAGAGTGTGTGTCTACTTTATAATCCTCATCCTGCACCACGATTACTCACAGTGAGTACCCTGCTCCCCCTGCACCCTGCACTCCCGAATAAACATGAACACCCCTGAGCCTGGGGCCATCCCTACCTGTGGAAGGACTAACATCAGGCTGCTTAACTCCATCTGCCCCGGTACGCCTCACAGCAGTGGCGGTACTCCCATTACCGCAACCCACAGGTGGCATCAGGAACTTATCCCCTGTAAATACCCCCTTTTCAAAGATCAAAGATCAAAGTGTCCGCCAACCTGGGTTCGGGCCCTCTCGAGCCACCACGATCTCGAATCCGAGCAGCCCGACCAACACTGGGGCGGTACACGACATTCTCATCTAATGTTTTCTATTGCTTGCAGGTTGGTACTTAAAAATTGCGCAATTTTCATAGTGGTGCTGCAAGATATTGTGGATTTTTCCAGTTGGCTGTGGGCTCAGTTTTGCGTCTATTGTCTCAAATATTTGGGTACTCATTTATCAGACAATGAAAGTAGTTATGTTGCTTTTGTATTACTATAAACAAGGTGTGGGTTCCGTTCCTATCAATGCCCTTTGAGAAGCATGAAGCACCCTGACTAGCTTCCAACAAGCCGTCCAAGACTATTTGGCCTTATCATCAGCCAAGGTTTGCTGCATGCCATAAATTTTTTGATAACCTTCAAATATGTGGTGCCCCTGAGGTTTCAGTCACCACAGGGTACTGCATCTTACTTAGGGTGCAGTACTCATCCCGGGTAAGGAAGAGGTAAATCACTGGTCTCTCTTACATTCACACACACACACAGTTAGGTGCTTTCCCACTGGGATTGGCCTAGGGTAGATAGGGGGGTGGCCATCACGAGGCATGGGACTTTCCCGGTCACTAGAACAACCACCTGGGGGGCGGCACCACTTGGGGAAAAGGAAGGAGCATCTTTACACTAAAAGAGTTGACCCCGAGCACAGCTTGGGGTGAGGAGCACAGTCAGGACCTCGGTCCAGGCTTCACTTTACACTTCTGGGAGCACTACAAGACCTGTGGCTTGCAGCAGGCAGCTCAGGCCGGGCTCTCAACAGCTACCGGGGATTCCAGGGTCTACGGAGAGTGCAGGAAACACCTCCATCCATCTTCTATACACGGAAATGGAGGGACCCCGACCAAAAAGTGATCTCCGAGATTATCTGGGATCATTTGGGGCTCATTACGGTAGAGACCGGCACTCCAAGGGTGACAACCGGACTGTGAGTAAAAGATCTTGAACCGCAACCACTCAGTCAGCCCTTCATTGCCGGCACCGTCGCCCCGCACTTCGGCAACAATGGCCACTACCTACCCCCATCATCTTTCCTGGGGCCTAGCTCTACCTGTGGGGAGCTGAACCATCCCGGCTGCGACACCATCCGCCTCAGAGTACAGCACTTGCAGCGGCGGCTAATCCCTGGCTGCACACCACAGGTGGGGTCACAACATAACTACTCTCAACATCCTCAACCCCTTCATCCTCATTATCCCACCATCCATCCCTTCATGGACACCTCAGGGGTCACGAAGCCAGGCAGGGCCACCCGTGACATCCCCTGACTCTCGCCGGCCCGGTGACGAGTATTCCCCAAGGCCCGTGGTGTGCTCCATATACATCCAGAGTGGAAGGATAATAATTGTTCAGCCATATAGGTTTCTGCTGTGTACTCACTTATCATCGTAGTGCCACCTGCCAGCGCCGCTTTTGTGCCTTGGAAGAAGTCATCAGCACCTGTCATTCCCAAGATCGGCATCTGTAGCCTTGTGTGGACATCTATTCCTCCAGGTATAACAAGCAAACCATGAGCATCGATGGTCTTTACTCCACCAGGGACAATCAGGTTTTCCCCAATTTGCCTGCATAAAAAAAATAAAAACTAAGAAAAATCCAAAATCAAAAAGGTAATTTATGGAAAACCACGAACATGATTTTCTATGACCTTGGCTGAGATTATAAATCTGTCTTATACCTCCAGTCCTCCATTGTATATAACAAGATGATGCTACATGCTATAATATATGCAGAACTCCACATCTCCAGAAGTGATAGAATGTATTTATTCTAAGAAATAATCCAATTTAGTCATGTAAAGGTCTTTCATCTTTACGGCTTTCATCAGATAATCCAGTTGCCAGTGTTGCAGATGGAAAGTCTTTATGATGAGTATTTGCTGGCGGTATGGAGGATAACCCTTAGCAATTTCCATCAGTGCCACAGTCGTTATTGGAGCGGCTCCACCCTGCTCCATTCCAGCGCATATGTTAAGCTCTATAGGGTGCTTTACACGCTGCGACATCGCTAGCGATTGCACCCGCCCCCGTCGTACGTGCGACATTTGGTGATCGCTGCTGTAGCGAACATTATCGCTACGGCAGCGTCACACGCACATACCTGTGCAGCGACGTCGCTGTGACCGCCTAACAATCCCTCCCTCAAGAAGGAGGGGCGTTTGGCGTCACAGCGACGTCACCGCGACGTCACTAAGCGCCCGTCCAATAGAAGCGGAGGGGCGAAGATGAGCGGCCGTAACATCCCGCCCACCTCCTTCCTTCCTTCTTTTCCGGTGAACGCAGGTAAGGAGATGTTCGTCAATCCCGCGGTGTCACATATAGTGATGTGTGCTGCCGCAGGAACGATGAACAACATCGTACCTGCAGCAGCAACGATATTAAGGAAAGGAACGACGTGTCAACGATCATCGGTTTTGGACGATTTTGCGATCGTTGATCGTTGCTCCTTGGTGTCACACGCTGCGATGTCGCTAACGGCGCCGGATGTGCGTCACTAACGACGTGACCCCGACGATATATCGGTAGCGATGTTGCAGCGTATAAAGCACCCTTAACTCTTACTTAGGCCTCTTTCACACGTCTGTGCTTCAGGTACGTGTGACATCCATCACTCATGTTATTCTAACTCATATGTCCATGCTTTCACACGGCCTGAGTGGCCCGCACAGACACAAGGAGATATGTCCATTTTTCTCCAGCAGCACAGGTGTCACACATTCCAAACACTGATGTGATCCGTGTGACATCAGTATGACACGTAACGAAGAATACACGTGTATTTGAAATAAAATTATTTTCTATACTCACCTGTCTCCAACCCTGCTGTCTTCGGCGCTGCTGTCACTTGCGTCTGGGCTGCTCATTATGCTCATTTCATATTTACTGCAATACGGACCCGAAAGCAGCAGCAGCGTTGGAAATAGCATCGCCGGGGACAGGTGATTATCCAGCAGTGTGTGTGCAGTGACTTCACTGTTTCATCAGAGTATCCAATGAACTCGGATGACCTGCTGACATCACTGCCGAGTGACCCGCGCTGCTGCAGGTGTCGCGGCAGTGACTTCTCGGGTTCATCAGAGTTCACTGGGAACTCCGATAAAACCGTGACGTCACTGCCGCGGCTGCTCACACACTGCTGAGGGTTCGCCTGTGGTGACCAGGGCTGACCTGATCTCAAGTCACTGCAGGGAAGCACACACAGCAATGTGTGCGTGTGCGACTGCAAGGACTGCTCTCATAAACAATGGGCCCCCTCCTAATTGGATAATGGCAAATTAGGATTTGGGCCTTGACAGGGAATTAAACTGGAAAAGAGAGTGTCTTTTGTCTTGATTTAAAAAATAATTTTCTCTTTTTATGTCTTTTCACGTTCGCTTTTGGGGAATGTCGTGGGACCTTGCAATGGATTATGGCGAACCTTTTGTATTTTTTTAAAAAATAAAGAAATAAATTGGCGAAAGAGGGCTGGAGTCGGGGTTTTTTTATTCAAATAAAATTTTTTATTCTACTTTCAACACCTGGATTAGTACTGTGGGTGTCTGGTAGATGCCCACCCATTACTAATACCCGGGCTTGATGCCAGCTGTCAATTCCCAGCTGGCATCAACCCCACAACTATTACCCCGTTTGCCACCGCACCAGGACAACGGGAAGAGCCGGCACCAGAATTGGTATATCTAATTTATGTTAAATGTTCTTTCTTATTTTCTTTCTTTATATCTCTCTATCTATTTTATCTCTTCTATCTATCTATGTATTTATCTTTCTATACCTATCTATTTTATCTGTTCTATCTTTGTATATCTATCTACTGTACTGCACAAAAGACAAGCCTTACTCCATATAGGAAAACTTACTTTATTAAGCCATCTTCTATGTATATGTCTGCACAGAATGACTGATCGTCATTTACAATCTTCCCTCCTTTGATCAGAAGTCTGTCACTCTGCAGAAAAAAAAAGCAGATATAATATACATGAGGTCCTACGGTCCAACATTCTAAGGGTGGAAAATACAGACACGAAATGTGGAGTGCAAAAACCTCACACAACGAAGGACTGAATGAACGATCCAAGTGAGTGAACAGCGATCTCTCCTGACACCCCCATACTCAGATTGGTCAAGTGCACATGTGTTCTTTATGGGGCTGCAAATCAATCTTCTGCTAGACTCCTGTGAGAGCAGAACAAAAGCTAAAGCGAGTAAAGAGGTTGTCCACTACTTTTACATTGATGGTCTCGCCTTAGGCGGGCTTTGCACACTGCGACATCGCAGCCCGATGCTGTGATGCCGAGTGCGATAGTGCCCGCCCCCGTCGCAGCAGCGATATGTGGTGATAGCTGGCGTAGCGAAAATTATCGCTACGCCAGCTTCACACACACACTCAACTGCCGTGCGACGTCCCTGTGGCCGGCGGCCCGCCTCCTTGTTAAGGGGGCGGGTCGTGCGGCGTCACTGTGACGTCACACGGCAGGCGGCCAATCGGAGCGGAGGGGCGGAGATGAGCAGGATGTAAACATCCTGCCCATCTCTTTCCTTCCGCATATCCTACGGAAGCCGCAGTGAGGCCGGTAGGAGATGTTCCTCGCTCCTGCGGCTTCACACACAGCGATGTGTGCTGCCGCAGGAGCGAGGAACAACATCGGACCGTCGCGTCAGCGTAATCATGGATTACGCCGACGCTGCACCGATGATACGATTACGACGCTTTTGCGCTCGTTAATCGTATCATCTAGGCTTTACACACTGCGATGTCGCATGCGATGCCGGAAGTGCGTCATTTTCAATTTGACCCCACCGACATCGCACCTGCGATGTCGCAGTGTGCAAAGCCCGCCTTAGGATAGGTCATCAATGTCTGATCGGCCGGGGTCCGACACCCCGCACCCCCACCGATCATCTGTTCTCGGTCCCGGCGGCAGCAGGTGGATGCATATGCTCAGTTCCGGAGCTGCTCCATCTTCTGATGGCGGGTGGGTACTGCACATCTGCCTGTCATGCAATTCATTAGGAGGCAGATGTATAGTACTCAGCTGCCACTGGTATCAGAAGACGTGCAGATCTGGAACTGGGCATTTCCGACCGCCTGCTGCCGGCACCAAGAAAAGCTGATTGGCGAGGTTGGATGCTGAGCAATCAGACATTGATGACCTATCATAAGTGTGGCGCCCCTGAGGCTCAAGTCGCCACAGGGTACTGCACCTCACTTAAGGTGCAGTATTCATCTCGGGTAAAGAGGGGGTTAATCACTGGTGTTTCTAGATTTCACTTTACATACAGCTTAGGAGCCCTCTCACTGGGGACTGGACTAGGGTAGGCTGGGGGTGGCCATCACGAGGCATGGTACTTTCCCTGTCACTAGAACAACCACCTGGGGGGTGGGCACAACTTGGGGTAGAAGTAGGAGCAACCTGGGCACAATCTTCAGTCTAGTTGGGACTTCAGTTCTGGCGACACAACACCACTTTCTTCTTTCTTTCTTCACGGTACCTGAGGCTTGGAGTGGGATGCTCAGCCCGGGTTCCTCACTTCTGACGGGGCATCCCTTGGGAAAGGACACTTTCAAATACCGGTGGCTATCTCTAACTTACCCGGGATCGGCTGTAACCCATCACGGCGAAGACCAGCACCTCCGTGCAACCCACGGACAGCGAGTAAAGACCTGGAACCGCAACTACTGGGTCCGCCCTTCATTGTCGGTGCCCTGCGCTTTGGCGCCAACAGCCACTACCTCCATCATACTCCCTTGGGCCTAGCTTCACCTGCAGGAAGATGAACTATCCTAGCTGCAATACCATCTGCCGCAGAGGACAGTGACCGCAGTGGTGGATAATTCCTGGTCACATAACGCAGGTGGCGTCACCAGACAACTACTACCTACTCCCAACATCCTTTATCCTCATCATCCCACCATCCTTCCCTTTTTGTGGACACCTCAGGGTCACGAAGCCGGGCAGGGCCACTCGTGACATCCCCCTGACCCTCCATCGGCCCAGTGACGAGTATTCCCCAGACCCCCTGGGGTGCTCCATAAGCATAGACCATCAATGTAAAAGTAGTGGCCAAACTCTCAAAGTCAAATCACCAGATCCTGTCAACTCACAGATTCTGGCGGCTCCATGGTTGTCTCATCCAACTGAGCCGACTCGGGGGACTGTGATCTGTACATGGCAGGATTAAAGAGTAACCGTTGTTTTAATTCTTATTTGATAAATCAATAGTTCACATTGAAGCAGGACTGTATCATGTGCTACACATCGAAAACTTTCACATTTATCTATTGCAGACAAGTAAAAGTTTACAAAACTGATCATTCTGAAGGCCACTGCCACGTGATGGCGAACCTCTCAGTGGGTCCTTACGGTAAAGGTGTGGGGTCCCACGGCTTCAGTCACACCACCATGGCCGGCACACAGCAAGTGAAAGCTAAAAAACTCATCTTCCATGTACTCAGACTAACAGCTAAGAGCAAAATAGGCAAAACTCCTCTACAGTGTCATTTATAGGGTAAATGGGAGGAGGGCTGGGACCTAGTAAAACAAAAAGAAGGGACAGACGATGCAATGTTACATAACTGTAGAAAAAAAAAGGCGTGAACCAAAACTTACAGTGCCTTGCGAAAGTATTCGGCCCCCTTTGAATTTTTCAACCTTTTCCTACATTTCAGGCTTCAAACATAAATATAAAAATTTTAAATTTTATGGTGAAGAATCAACAACAAGTGGGACACAATTGTGAAGGTGAACGATATTTATTGCTTATTTTATGAAAAATAATAAACTGAAAATTGGGGCGTGCAATATTATTGGTCTCCTTTAAGTTAATATTTTGTAGCGCCCCCTTTTGCTGCGATTACAGCTGCAGTCGCTTGGGGTATGTGTCTATCAGTTTTGCACATCGAGAGACTGAAATTCTTGCCCATTTTTCCTTTGTAAACAGCTGGAGCTGAGTGAGGTTGGATGGAGAGCGTTTGTGAACAGCAGTTTTCAGCTCTTTCCACAGATTCTCAATTGGATTCAGGTCTGGACTGTGACTTGGCCATTCTAACAGCTGGATACGTTTATTTGTGAACCATTCCATTGTAGATTTTGCTTTATGTTTGGCATCATTGTCTTGTTGAAAGACAAATTTCCGTCCCAGTCTCAGGTCTTTTACAGACTCCAACAGGTTTTCCTCAAGAATTGTCTGTAGTTGGCTCCATCCATCTTCCCATCAATTCTAACCATCTTCCCTGTCCATGCTGAAAAAAGCATGCCCAAACCATGATGCTGCCACCACCATGTTTGACAGTGGGGATGGTGTGTTCAGGGTGATGAGCTGTGTTGCTTTTACACCAAGCATATCGTTTGGCATTGTTCCCAAAAAGTTTGATTTTGGTTTCATCTGACCAGAGCACCTTCTTCCACATGTTTGGTGTCTCCCAGGTGGCTCGTGGCAAACTGTAAACAACACTTTTTATGGATATCTTTGAGAAATGGATTTTTTCTTGCCACTCTTCCATAAAGGCCTGATTTGTGCAGTGTACGACTGATTGTAGTCCTATGGACAGACTCTCCCACCTCAGCTGTAGATCTCTACAGTTCATCCAGAGTGATCATGAACTTTTGGAGTGAGTTTGCTGCACTGGAAGTAAAGGGGGATGAATAATATTGCACGCCACAATTTTCAGTTATTTATTTTTTACAAAAGTTTAAAATAAGCAATAAATTTCGTTCAACTTCACAATTGTGTCCCACTTGCTGTTGATTCTTCACCATAACATTAACATTTTTATTTTTATGTTTGAAGCCTGAAATGTTGGAAAAGGTTGAAAAATTCAAGGGGGCTGAATACTTTCGCAAGGCACTGTATACACTGATCTATTGTAGACAAGCAAAATTGTGCACCGTTCCTATTACTGGCACAGCGCTTGTGAAAATAACTTTACATCCAGATGCTGGGTGCACCACACTGTCCAGCGTTCACTCCTTGCATGCTTGTGTGCGCATGCGCACCTATATTGACTACCTGATTCTCTGTGGATGCCACTCGCTACACCTTCAGGTGTATAAGTGGCATCAATAGAGAGGAACCAGGTAGGAAAAAGCGCCCATCTACTGCATGCACCCCCGGCCGGCGCAGTCAATATAGGTGCGCATGCGCGAACAAGCATTAATGCAAGGAGTGAATGCTGGCTATCACAAGCTACAGCAGTTCCAGAAATGCAAATCAAGGGGGAATACTGGTGAGGAAGGAGTTCCGTCTACATTGGCAGAGGCTCTGAGCTCGCTGATTGGCTGCCGCACTGTCTAGTATTTTTAAACCAACAGCAGCTGGGGTAGAACCTAATCTAAAAGGGAACAACCCCTTTTATTGAGCAAAGGTCAAACATCATATGATATAAGTAAGAGGGACTCTGGCACAAGAATTTTGCTTCCTTATCTGTGAGCAGCATGATGCAGGGGCAGAGATCCTGATTCCAGTGATGTTTCACTTACTGAGCTGATTACTGTAGTTTGAATAAAATTACTGATTTATTCCTAGCAGTTCTCTGGTTGCTGAGCTTAGTATAACTCCACCCACACCAGCTTTCTGTGTGCACTGTGCATAGGCAGAAAGCTGTCAGTTACCAATGGGGATGGGGTTTTTGTATGAATATGGTACCAAGTTTACTAGTCCTCTAGGGATAATCTCCTGATGCTAAAACTGTGATATTTATTTAAAACTACAGCAGTCAGCCCAGTAAGTGACACACCGCCGGAATCAGGGTCTCTCTCTCTACGTTATGCTGCTCTCAGTTTCAGTAGTGAAATCCTGCTAACAGCTTCCCTTTAAGGCTTTAGCCCCATGGCTGTATATGTCCCATCCAAGAGGCTATGAAAATTACAATGCAATTCTGTGACATCCCTGTACCGAATCTGCCTCCCTATGTATATCACAAGCTCCCCACTGCTTGTTTCCCCTTATAATTGTTTATATATGTATTTATTTCTACTGTATAGTGTATACGGGTCTACTTATCAATTTATGCATCTATCATCTCTCATATCTCATCAAATATCTATGTATCCATCTATAAATCAAGCACAGGCAATCACTATATTGGAGTTCTTCTGCTTTGTCTTCTGTTTTGTATATTTATTATCTATCTATTTATTTATACCTCATTTCTATTATCTATGAATGTATCTATCACTGTATATCTATATAACCTATTATCTCTAATTTCTATCTCTATCTATCTAATATCTATCTGATATCACTTTAATATACAATCAGTCTTCTATCGATCCATCCCATATCTATTTATCCATCTATCTATTTATATATCTGTCATGTTTCAGATCTGTTTCTCATATCTATCTATTTACCTATCCTTTATCTATCTATGTAACGTGTTCCTCCGAAAATCAGAAAGGGTGTCATATTATTTTGTGCTCAGAAAGATGGGGTAGGGCTTATTTTCAGGGGATGTCTTATTTTCTTTCCATAAACAACAATCCACAATCATTCTTGATAAAAAAAATCAACATTTATTCAAATATAATAATATTGTATTCTGGAACATCAACATAACTCTCCAAACCATCCGACTATCTATCCCTCTATCTATCTATTTATCTATCTATCCATCTATCTATCTATCTATCTATCCATCTATCCCTCTATCTATCTATTCCTCTATCTATCTATCTATCTATCTATCCATCTATCTATCTATCTATCTATCTATCTATCCATCTATCTATCTATCTATCTATCTATCCCTCTATCTATCTATTCCTCTATCTATCTATCTATCTATCCATCTATCTATCTATCTATCTATCTATCTATCTATCTATCCCTCTATCTATCTATCCCTCTATCTATCTATCTATCCCTCTATCTATCTATCTATCTATCCATTATCTATCTATCCTTCCTAATAGCTATCTATTTATCCATCCCTCTATCTATCTATCTATCCTAATATCTATCTATCTATCCTAATATCTATCTATATATATCTATCTATCCTAATATCTATCTATCCTAATATCTATCTATCTAATCTATCTATCTAGCTATCCTTCCTAATATCTATCTATCTATCCTAATATCTTTCTATCTATTATCTATCTATCTATCCTAATATCTATCTATCCTAATATCTATCTATCTATCTAATCTATCCTAATATCTATCTATCTATCTAATCTATCCTAATATCTATCTATCTATTTAACCTTCCTAATATCTATCTATCCTAATACTTTCTATCTATCTATCTATCTATCTATCTATCTATCCTATTATCTATCTATCCATCTATGCATCTATCTCTCCTTCTATCCATCTATGTATATATATATATATATATATATATATATATATATATATATATATATATATATATATATATATGAAACGTATCTATCCATCCCTCCATCTATCTATCTATTTATCTATTTTCTATCCATCTATGTATTGTTTATTTATCTATCTATAACAATATATATCATCTATTATCTATCCATCCATCTCTCTCATTTACCCACACTATACATATATACAATTCTATTATACTCACACCCACATTTAATCCTTACTTTGATCTATAACAATACATTTTTACCAGGAAAGGACAAACAGATCTAAATATAAACCCAGAGCTACAAATACCCATGGAGGAAGGTCAGAGCTGGACACATGCAGAATACTATAGCAGAATAGTGTCAGAAAGATACAAGCAGCCACAGTGTTCTCTATGGAGGTAAACAATCCCCCTGCCCTTGTAATGGTGACTCCAGGAGGGGATCATCGCTGTATCTTTGGGGTCCATACGCTTCTCTGGTATAATATAATTAGTCCTGTGCTATTATTTCGCCTGTAGTCCTCTGCTATTGGCTTTCTGGCTGTAAATATAACGATTTAGCTACATATTTGCCAATAATCTGTTGGCTTCTGATCATGAAGAACAGACTGAACAGATTTATTTGCATTTCATGAGCAGGAAATAAAGTGACCCAGATTCAATACCAGCTCATCAGTGATGGCAATTTACACCCAATTGTCCTGTGCTGTGTATTGTGGTCATTATTCACACAGGAGAGCATAGGATAGGTGATGACCACAATACAGTCACCAAGAGGTAAACAAGGCAGAGTATCAGGCTCCATGCAGCCTATCTGTGTGCACAGGAGGATCCGGGCTCCAGTATATGGCACATACAGTCCTACTGAGCCCTATGGTGAGCCCTATGGGGGGCACTGGGTGCACTGCCTTATTAAAGGGCCTCCTGGCACTGACTCTTCACATGTCATGGCTGTGTAATGAATCATCCACCTGCCCCCTCCCTGCAGCTTACACTGATCCTGGGGATGTTCTTCTTTCCTTGGTAAGACATCCTGGCTGTTTGAGACCCCAATTTCCCAGCAGTAAGGGGTCCCGGGTGCAGGCTGTGCTCCGGTGTATTGTGCTGCTGGCGGCGGCTCGGATGGTGGGGGATGTGCCTGCGCTTTTTGTTGTGCAGGCTCTGTGGCTCCCCCTGCACTGGAGGAAGCAGCGAATCCTTGATTACAATGCCAGCCTCATCCTCCAGCCACGGCCTCTCCTAGGGCCTGGAGCCAGCCCACCTCCCCCTCCAGAGGGCGAACAAAAGGCTGCCGGTGACCCTGGAGCCGCAGCGCCCCCGAGCGGCCGGCACAGCCCGTGCACTCCCCCGGAATCAAGGGGTTAATGCAGCATCCCTGCTCCTCTGTGTGAGGAGGGGGCTGACCCCAACCACCTGGAAATACGGACACTTCCAGGAATGTTTCCTCAACTGTGACCCCCAAATCATCCTCACAGGCCTCTAACATCACCCCCAAAAGATCAGAGATATACATAATATTTACAAAGAGACACAGATCAGATACAAGTGCAGGGAAATAATACAGGAGAAATGCACCTGCAGCAGAAAAAGTAGTGTATATATATATATATATACCGTGTATTCCTATGCATAAATCACATGAATATATAAAGATGGATTGCTAGAATGTGTTATTCAATGAATACATAAATACATACATTATGGACAGATGTAAATAAATTCGATATATACAGTATGTACACACACGTTTAAAATGATACATTGCATATATTGGATAGATAGAATATGAAGTATATGAAATAGATATACAGTAGAAACAGATAGAAGGGTCAATGGTATGTGGTTAAAAAGGTAGTGTATTCTATAACCTACCGTAGAATATTGACATGTGAGTTGTTTACTAAAATCAGCAATGTATATTTTCATAACATGTCTGGTTATATTCATATTACTTTGTGTTAAAATTAATAAAAACATTTAAAAGAAAAAGGTAGAGTACTTTTGAGATAGATACTATGAACAGATAGATTTTTTTAAACATATATCTATCATCCATCTATCTACCTATACATCTATCATCTATCTATCTATCTATCTATCATCTATCCCTCTATCTATCTATCTATCTATCCCTCTATCTATCTATCTATCTATCTATCCCTCTATCTATCATCTATCTATCTATCTATCTATCTATCCATCTATCTATCATCTATCCATCTATCTATCATCTATCTATCTATCTATCATCTATCTATCTATCTATCCCTCTATATATATATATATCTGTCTATCTATCCTTCTATCTATCCATCCATTTATCTACCTATAAATCAATCTATCTATCTATATATCTTCCTGTACATTTATCTATCTATCATTCTATCTATCTATCATATCTATCTATCTATCTATCTATCCCTCAATCTATCTCTTTTATATATATATATATATATATATATTAGTTCAATTATGATAGATAGATGGAGAGATAGATAGATAGATATATAGATAGATAGATACATAGATAGATGGATAGATAGATAGATAGATACATAGATCATAGATAGATAGATACATAGATAGATATATAGATAGATAGATACATAGATAGATAGATAGATAGATAGATACATAGATAGATGGATAGATAGATAGATAGATACATAGATCATAGATAGATAGATACATAGATAGATAGATAAATACATAGATAGATGGATAGATAGAGGAATAGATAGATACATAGATGGATAGATAGATAGATAGATACATAGATCATAGATAGATGGATGGATAGATAGATAGATAGATAGATAGATAGATAAGTAGGTGGAGTGCGTACTACACAGAATGAATGTGAAAACACTTATTAGAACACTAGGAGCGGATACTTTTAGTGCGGTATATGAAGCTTTCCTTATGTCACCTTTGCCTGAGCCCTGAATGCAGTTTTGTCCTTCTCTCCGCTCCTCTTCTCTCCGCTCCTCTCCTCTCCGCTCCTCTCCTCTCCGCTCCTCTTCTCCCCGCTCCTCTTCCTCTGCTCGTCCTCGGTTGGCCCCCGCCCGTCCACGCTGCCCGAACTCCCGGACTCACTCCCGGACTCACTCCCGGACTCACTCAGCCCATCTGAGCTGGCGCCAGATCCGGACACCTCTGCTTTCTTGTTTGCACTTTTCTTCCCAACACTCAAGGAATCAAAGTTAATTGTTTTATTTTCGAATGCCCCCTCCACATTACAGAACATGCCCCCATACTTCTGCCTGGGTTTAGGGCTGCCAGATCCCAGAGTAGAAAAGTAACTGGGGACATCTCCATCCACTTTCTCAGCCCTGCTCCTCTCTGCCATCGCTGCTGGATGTGTGACTGCAGGATAATCCAAAGTGAAGTCTCTTCTTGGGCTGCCAGGCTGAATCTGAGGAAGGGACCGAGTCTACAGCGTGTCACATAACCCCCTGAGGTTATACCCCAGATGGCTGCGACTTCTGAAGCCTGACTGTGCTGTCCAAGGGGTGTGGTGCTGAAACCACAGTGCAATGTGCTGTCTGCACAATAACTAACAGAACATGGTAATGCAGACATAGTGTGCACTGGGGATAGAGAGATAGATAAATAGATAGATAGATAGATAGATAGATAGATAGATAGATAGATAGATAGATAGATAGATAGATAGATAGATAGATATTAGGATAGATAGATCGATAGATAGATAATGGATGGATAGATAGATAATAGATAGAAAGATAGATAGATAGGTGGATGGATGGATTGATTGATAGATGAGAGAAAAAATGTGACATGAATATATTAGAAACATTAAGAGATAATTAAAATGTTAGAAAATTGCACAAGTAGGAAAAAGATATGAAATATATATATATATATATATATATATATATATATATATATATATATATACATATAGATAGATATAGATGATAGATAAATACAGAAAGATAGATAACAGATATGTAGATAGCTAGAAGGATAGATGGATAGATAGATAGGTAGAGGGATAGATGGATAGATAGATAGAGGGATAGATAGATAGATAGATAGATAAATATAGATAGATAATATATAGAGAGATAGAAGATAGACATAAAAAGACAGGTAGATAGATGGATAGATAGATAGATAGATAGATAGGTAGATAGATAGATAGATAGATAGATAGATAGATAGATAGGTAGATAGATAGATAGATAGATAGGTAGATAGATAACTATACTTTACGGAGTATGCATAAAATATTAGCCCTACTCCAAAAATAAGCCCTAGTTGCGGTTCTATAAGGAAGTGTCCAAGCAGCTAAAAAGTTAAATAATACAGCAGGACCCTTCATCAAAGAAAGCAGACATCCCCAAAGGAAAGTAACCCCCCCCCCCTCCAAAAGACAAAATCGCACTCACCAGACCCCAAACAATTACAGTTGGCAGGTGCTGATAGTGGATGGGCTCTCACACAGAGATCTGCCTCTCTGTCGGGTGCCTCCCAATTCCAGCTGCATTGCACTGCAGCTCTCACAAACAGATTGGGTACCAGTATCACGCCGCATGAGTGATACTGCTTCTAGTCACCAGGCGAAGCCAACCACTGTAGAATGCAGGGAACCTGACAGTGACGCAGATTTGTATGTGAGAGCCCATTCACTTACCAACTCTGATGCTTTTGGGGTCTGGTAAGCCAAATTCACACATCTGTTAAACACAGACCCCACATTCGGATCATAATACCTGTCCTGACCAGAGGGTCTATTGATTTATTGTATATAGACTTATAACCAATTTATATTTTTGGTGACATGCATTTAGTAAAATATGGATCAAATAAAGAATCTATAATATTGTGTGGCACGATGGTCTTATCCTTGAAGTTGTCTAACCCAAAAGTTGTCCCACCATGACTGCTGAATGGATGCATAGGGCATGTTTCTTAATCATTGCAAAGACATAGGAAATATTCAATATAGTATAGAGATAATTGAGTCCTAAACTCTTGACTTCAGTAATTCACACACCAACCCCTGTCATTGCGTTGGGTTGTGCTGGAGGCGAGCGTCTGACAACGCACATCAATGTCCTTGTGTCATGTCCATGTAGTCAGACAGATCCTACTGTAGGTGGCTGTCTCCCATTAAAGCTTACTGTGCCTTACAGCCATAGCCTAAGGCTTGAGAGTATGTGTGTCTCTTTTATGACATCCTTTCTTCCAATTTATTGAATCACAGAAAAGAAAACAAACAAAATAGACATAAAGTGTAATCATATAAACAAACCAAACCGGTGTACCTGCCCCTCGTTTGCTGTGCCTTGTGCACAGAGGCTGTATGGCCGCCGTGCATGGAGCTTATATATACATCTCAGGCAGCTTCCCTGGGCTGATTACTTGCTACATTAGCATGTATGGAGCAAAGCTACAGGGGATTACTTGTGCATATTTCATCTGATGGCACATGCCACTTGTTTAAATTAATTAGATCACTATTGAATCCGACAGCAAAAAAAAAATATACAGTACAGACCAAAAGTTTGGACACACCTTCTCATCTCTAGAACAACTGTTAAGAGGAGACTTTAAGCAGCAGCCTTCATGGTAAAATAGCTGCTAGGAAACCACTGCTAAGGACAGGCAACAAGCAGAAGAGACTTGTTTGGGTTAAAGAACACAAGCAATGGACATTAGACCAGTGGAAATCTGTGCTTTGGTCTGATGAGTCCAAATTTGAGATCTTTGGATCCAACCACCGTGTCTTTGTAGAAAAGGTGAACGGATGGACTCTACATGGCTGGTTCCCACTGTGAAGCATGGAGGAGGAGGTGTGATGGTGTGGGGGGCTTTGCTGGTGACACTGTTGGGGATTTATTCAAAATTGAAGGCATACAGAACCAGCATGGCTACCACAGCATCTTGCAGCGGCGTGCTATTCCATCCGGTTTGTGTTTAGTTGGACCATCATTTATTTTTCAACAGGACAATGACCCCAAACACACCTCCAGGCTGTGTAAGGGCTATTTGACTAAGAAGGAGAGTGATGGGGGGCTACGCCAGATGACCTGGCCTCCACAGTCACCAGACCTGAACCCAATCGAGATGGTTTGGGGTGAGCTGGACCGTAGAGTGAAGGCAAAAGGGCCAACAAGTGCTAAGCATCTCTGGGAATTCCTTCAAGACTGTTGGAAAACCATGTCCGGTGACTACCTCTTGAAGCTCATCAAGAGAATGCCAAGAGTGTGCAAAGCAGTAATCAAAGCAAAAGGTGGCTACTTTGAAGAACCTAGAATATAAGACATATTTTCAGTTGTTTCACACTTTTTTAAGTATTTCACTCCACATGTGTTAATTCATAGTTTTGATGCCTTCAATGTGAATCTACAATTTTCAGAGTCCTGAAAATAAAGAAAACTCTTTGAATGAGGGGGTGTGTCCAAACTTTTGGTTTGTACTGTATTTTCCCAGTATGAAAAATCTCTTGCGTCCTCTTAGGCTCCAGACTTGTTAAGAGTTTGTATTTTATATTTACAAAATAGAATGTACAGAAGTTTATATTCTGCTTCCTGACATCCCTGTATTTGTCATCTCTCCATCTTGCTCACCAACCATTTTACTCCATAGGGATCAATGATCTTTACACCAGTATTGATTTCTACCTTCTGTCCCTCTGTGAAAACAGGATACAAAGAAGACAGGAATAAAGTCATGTGCATGGCCACAGAAAATGGAACATTCCCTGGACTTTACATCTTTGTATTCTTGGTCAATCATTAACAATTATATCATTAGCTTCACTATGTGATGTCACAATTCATAGTTACTTAGGTTGAAAAAAGCCCTCGGTCCATCTAATTCCACTTTCCTCCACCAATTATACATTTTGTCATTAAGCCATTTATAACCGACAATGTTGTGTAGTGAGGAAATCATACAGACGTTTTTTAAAAGCTGTTCTAGTATCTGCCATTACTACCTCTTGTGGTAGAACATTCCACAGTCTGACTGCTCTAACTGTAAAGAACCCTTTCCTATTTAGCTACCAGAATAACTTTTCTTCCACTCGCAGTGAATTCCCATGTATACTTCCTGTACTAATGGCCATATGCAGCCCCAGCAAATTTAAAAAAAAAGGTAAAACAATATTTGCCATAGTCAGATGATGTACTGAAATGTTGACCACCGACATAATATTAGCAATACAAATGGAGTGACAAATGGCTGCAAAGTCAAATAGTATACAGTGTGGATAGCAACACATAGTTCTGCTTTGGAGATGCATCGTATTTTCAGTGTAAGGGTATGTTCACACAGTTACATAGTTACATAGGTTGAAAAAAAGACCTCGGTCTATCTAGTACAATTTTCCTGCACCCCTTTTTGCCATTAAGTCATTTATAACCAACAATGTTGTGTGTACTGAGGAAATCATCCAGCCCTTTTTATAAAAGCTGTTATAGTGTCTGCCATTACTACCTCTTGTGGTCGGCATTGCACAGTCTGACTGCTCTAACTGTAAAGAACCCTTTCCTATTTAGCTGTTGGAATCGCTTTTCTTCCACTCGCAGTGAGTGCCCCCTGGTCCTTAGTATTGTCTTTGGAAGAAATAAGTCATGTGCCAGTCCTTTATATTGACCACACATGTATTTATACATATACGTTGCATTTTTTCCTCTCAGTATTTACAGCACCGGCAAAGTCAATGAGATTTCTGACATCTCATGCATTTTTTTTCTTTGCAAATTTAAACCATTACGGTAAAACGTTTTTTTTGTTGTTGTTTTTTTTAAATGTAACTTTTTGCAGCTTTTTTTCACCCATTTAAATGAATCAGGAAAAAAACACATAATATGTGTCAAATGTGTTTATTTTTTTGTAGCGTTTTCCTGCCAAGATACTGGTTTTAGTGCAGAAGAATGTGCTGCAGATACTCACCGTGTGCACGTCGTCTTATTCTAGATGCATTGAAGCAATGTTTTTGTTTCATGAAGCTCATGACAATAACTGCATCAGAATTGTAGAAGGAACCAAAGTAAAGGAAACGCGTGTATGACAACCCAATGGATCCCTGGCTGGTACGGAACTAGATCAGCAAACGTTTGTGGTGGGATGGATGCAGAAAATCTTAGGGGTACTTTGCACGTTGCGACATCGCTAGCATCGGCTAGCGATGCCGAGCGCGATAGTCCCCGCCCCCGTCACACATGCGATATCTTGTGATAGCTGCCGTAGCGAACATTATCGCTACGGCAGCTTCACACGCACTTACCTGCCTGTGACGTCGCTCTGGCCGGCGACCCACCTCCTTCCTAAGGGGGCGGGTCGGGCGGTGTCACAGCGACGTCACACGGCAGGCGGCCAATAGAAGCGGAGGGGCGG
The DNA here is from genome assembly GCF_048569485.1 of Anomaloglossus baeobatrachus. Classification (NCBI taxonomy): domain Eukaryota; kingdom Metazoa; phylum Chordata; class Amphibia; order Anura; family Aromobatidae; genus Anomaloglossus; species Anomaloglossus baeobatrachus. Next base: position 50,926,754 of record NC_134357.1, on the reverse strand, counting down.
AGATGAGCGGGACGTAAACATCCCGCCCACCTCCTTCCTTCCGCATAGCCGGTGGAGGCAGGTAAGGAGATGTTCCTCGCTCCTGCGGCTTCATACACAGCGATGTGTGCTGCAGCAGGAACGAGGAACAACATCGTATCTCCTATTGGTGCGACATTATGAAAATGACCGATACTACACAGATCACCGATTTACGATGCTTTTGCGATCGTTTATTGGCGCATCTAGGCTTTACACGTTGCGACGTCGTTACCGGCGCCGGATGTGCATCACTTTCGATTTGACCCCGACGATATCACAGTAGTGATGTCGCAACGTGCAAAGTACCCCTTAATCTCTGTTCCGATGTCATTATTCAGCTTTATGAAGCCACTGAACTGCAGAGAATAAGGTAGGTGTGCACCAATTACACATAACAGTGACACCAATAACTGGTGAAGTGACAATACTGTGATGATGGCAGGTGTCGGAGTTGGAATATTGGGAAGTCTTTTCTTAAAGTTCATATCTTCTAAGCAAAAAATGGTAAAATTTAAGTATTTGAATATCTGTGACAAGGGACATCTTGCAATGAGCGGATTGACAGGGTCTGTGTCACAATTCAGAGCATTTTGCCTTTGGAGATGCTCTGCTGCGTTTTCCTGAAATACTGAGCTAGCAGCTTGATTGGCAGCGCAGGATTCCATGTTGGTGCTTATTTCTCAATTGCTCAGGCTTCTTTACTGAGCATGCTCACCCAGAACCTTGCCAGTTGTATTCTTTGGTTCTGGCATGCTCACCAAGAAGCTTGCCAGTTGTATTCTTTGGCTCTGCAGTCGTTCTGTTGGCTTGTGTTTCTGTTAGTGTTCTGATCTTGGTTTTCTGACCCCAGTCTGGTATTTGACTCCTCTCTGCCCGCTCCCAGTTCCTGTCATGACCTCCTGCCTTCTGACCTCAGACATTTACCCGACCACATCTCTGTTTTCTCCCTGAACTTCTTACGTGCTCTCCTGGATTTCTGATCCTCGAATTGTGACCTGACCATACCGTTGCTTACAAATTGTGCTCAAATGTGTCCTCCCATTACCAGATCCAGGCTTTCCTAACTACTCTTCCGTCCATACAACCCGTAAGTAGTAACTAGCATCACAGTCAGAATATCTCTAAAATGACAGATCTTATGGTTTATTCTTTGTATGCCGTGGTCAGCACTAGTGATGAGTGAGTGTGCTCGCCACTGCTCATTACACAATTGAACATCGAGGTTCACGGATGCGAATCCAGTACCAAGTATAACAGAAGTCAATGGGAAACTCAAGCATTTTTAAACTATGGTGGTCGATTGAGTAATGAACAGTGGCAAGTAAACTCGGTCATCACTAGTTAGAACCTACTGGAAAATCAACTGGTGAACTGGGTCCATAGTACTGGGAAATCAAGTCTCATTGACTTGTGAGGCACAAAATCCTGTAAAATATAATGCTGGCTATATGTAAAAAAAAGGTCAGTACATGCAGAACATTGCCACTTGGTATATGGGTTTGTGTTGCATATGCAGGCAGACTCAGGCATCGAACTACTGTGTGCTCTGTCATAGACAGGCTAGAAAAAAGTTAACCTCTGCTAGCCTGCTTGTCTGACTCCTTTGATCCCATTTAGTGAGGAAGCCAATGACATTTGCTCCTCTTATATTTAAGCTGGATGACATCTTCTACCCATGGCAGCTATAGGTTGAACTCTGTTGGTCTCTGTGCTTTGGTGTCCCAGACTAGTGTTGCTGGGATGGTTGGGGAGTTTACCTGTCATCTTGCTGTTTCCTCCCTGCTCTTGTTTTCCTCCTTATCTCTTATTATTTTATACCTCTGTGAAGCATGCTGAGTGACAGAGTTTTGTTTTCCCCTGTCGATCTATTTTTGAGGGTCTAATCTGACTCCTTTCCTGGTTCCTCCCAGTGGAATGGAGGGGGTATCAGATCAGAGCTGCTCAGGAGCATGACCAAGAAGGAGACGTAGGCATCCCCACCTTTAGGGGTTCTCCTGAGACTAGGGGTAGCATAGGGCACCTTAGCCTGAGGGTCAGCTTAGGAACCTCAATTCCCACTATCCCCATAGTCATTGTGACATTCACATTCTCTTTTACATCATGTGGAGAACTGGGCTCATGTGTGTCACTAACCTAGGCAAGAAATTCATTATGGGAAGAAGGCAGAATAGGCAGTGTTATGCTCTGGGCAATGTCCTTCCTAGAAACCCTAGGTCTTCATGCCACTAACCTAAATATTGTACAAACCAAGTACATACCTTCATGGTAACATTATTATTCAGTGGAAGGGACCTCTTTCATCAGGATGATGCTCCCCTGACTGTTGTGAATGTTAGTTATGCTTTTGCTGCTGTGAGGCTCCCTCTTGTGGCCAGGAATAGTTTGGTCAGAGACCAGGTGTGTTGAGCAATGGGCGTTTCCATTGCTAACTCTCTGCCTATTTAAACCCTGGTCTGCTGGCAGGCTATGCCGGATGTCAGTTGTTCTTTGTTCACCAGCCTGCTTCATCCTGCTCCAGACCACATCTACCCCAGATACGTGCTTGGCTCTTTATTTGTTGTTTGGTTCTTTTTGCTCTTATCTGAGTTTGACATTTGCTGTGGTTGCTTTCAGTTTATTTGCATGCAGGGATCTACCCTCTTTGTTGCTTAGCTGGAAAGCTCCCTGCAGCTATGATTGGAGTATTGCTCCTATAAGTCCATGTGTTTGTTGCTTCTTGAATTTGTAATGGTTCCTGCTTTCTGTTCATTGGTATGACAAGAGCGCCTGGTATAGGACGGAGTACAGATCTAGCGATCTGAGGGCTTTTTTGTACTATCAGGTTTTTGGATTTTTGCAGGGTTTTTCTCTGGCCACCATCAGTCCCTTTCCTATCCTGTCCTATTTAGTCAGTAGGGCCTCACCTTTTGCTAATCCTATCATCTATTTGTGTATTGTGTTTTCCTATATCACCGCAGTCTTTGAATGTGGGGGCCTTGCTATTCTTTATCTATTTTCTGAGGCAGAGAGTTATTCATCCTTCCTTCCTTTAGGATAGCTAGCTTCTCCGGCTGGGTTCGCGGTGCACAGGATGTTAGTTCACCCCTCGGCTACTTTTAGTGTTGATGGTTAGTAAGGGGATGGCGGCCAGATTAGTTGCCAATGCTTTTGTCACCTTTTACCAATGATTTATGGTGGTCTTCCATGGTTCCGGATCATAACACCTGACACATTGCAAATATTGATCAAGAAGCAAAGAGATCAGGGTGATGACTTAATTGCCAAATTCTCTAGATCCCAATCCAGTCTATCATATGTTAGCTTAAATAGAAAATCAAGACTGATCCACGGAGGTTGCACCAAGAAACGTACAGGAATTAAAGGCTCTGTTGCAAACATCTTGCTGGCAAATACCTAATACGTTAGCAAGATCCAACACCCCAGAGGTATTGTGGACACGGACAAGGTACTTTTGTAACCTAGGCAGACAAAGTCAGTGGTGCTCCCCTCTATGCCCCAAAACAAATTAATCGGTCAGACACTAAGGTAACAGTACCCCTATTGCCCCACCTCCGCCCCCAATAGGTCAGTCAACAAGCTAGATTGACCAGTTACGCTAGAATTATTACTCTTTTCACTAAACATAGCAAAAGTAAAAAAATAATCCATACGGTTTAGGTGTGAGACTGAATGGGAGAAATTTCAAAGTTAGATATAGAATCACTCATGGTTTGTAGACCATTTACACAAAACAAGGGTCAAATAATGATATTCATCCCTGACATCTTATATTTTATGTAAGAGCCAAAGATAGTCATGTAAGTTAATATAGCGTAACTATAATGGGAGCCATTTGGTTTTAAGTAAAGGTGTCCAGCATTTGTCAGATACCTTAATGGAAACCAAACAGACCCCATTATAGATAAGCTGATATGTATGATGGTTTCTGCATCCAACATGCACAAATCCGATGATGGTTATGGTGATGTATTCATGTACTGATGGTGGTTTTGGTGTTGTATTCATGTGGTTGTGGTGACGTATTCATGTACTGATGGTGGTTGTGGTGACATATTCATTTACTGATGGTTGTTATGGTGATGTATTCATGTACTGATGGTGGTTTTGGTGACATTCATGTAGTGAGGGTTATTCTAATGCTTTATTCAGGTATTTCTGATGGCTTTTGTGATGTAGTCATATAGTGATGATGATTCTGGTGAAGTCCATCATAGCCCTTATTTAGTGACCAAATAATAAATTAAAAAAAGCTTTTACTCACTTAATCTAGGCTTCTTGTCCACTGCATGCCAAAAGTTGCCTGTATTCTGATCACTGTGGTAGAACGTCTCTGCTCCTGTTACGGGCGGTGTTCACTTCAAACATCTGATAGAGGAGGATAGTGCCGGGCAGCCGCAGGCATTCAGCAATGTCAGGTTTTTTTTATTTCTTTTCAATGTGTGCCCACCTCGGGGAGGCAAGTGTTAGCGCCTCAGGCCAATGTCTACGCGGCCTGCCTGCACAATCACCATTTTTTGGCATTGTGATTGTTGTATGTTAGAAATCTTAAATAGTTGTCCAAGTTTAAGTACCATTTTTCTTTTACTTAAATACATGTGTTTCTGGTTAAAAATCCTTTTTTTTTTGCAAGGTTTCATTAAAAATTTTGCACCATATGGCTTTTATAAGCATTTTGCGTTCATGTACATTTTCCTGCCTGTGGACAAAAAAATCTGCTGAGAGATTTACAAACTCCCCATCAGACTGTCATTGCATGCCAACTGATTGGCTCTCAGTTACCTCCTTGTGCAACCATAAATAGATGCAACACAGAGGATATAGAAGGCAAATAAAGGGATAATGCCCATTTAAAGGGTTGGCCAGAAAGCAAAATATTTTTCTCCTAACTTCCTATCTATTTAGTCCCATAATCTATTTGTTAATATATTTATTGTAGAAATTCCATACTGTTCCCTAACTACACAATCTAACAGCTACTCTGTTTTTTTTTTCTATTTCCTGTCTGATGACGATTCGTTTAACACTAGAACTACTGAGGTAGTCATTTTGACTACTTTGCACTATGTATTTCTATATAGGTGTCACGAGCCCAGTAGTTCTAGTGTTAAGTACTATAGTGGATGCTGGGATATTCAAAGCATCATCAGGCAGCAGAGGCTACAGTCACTTCCACAACTTCTGCCCTTCCCTAAAACAAAACGTCATCAGTAACTCTTGTTTCAGGGGTGATGCTTTTACTGCTGTGTCCCTGTCTTCCTAGTGCAGTGTCTCACTGATGACGCTTTGTTTCACAGTCACTGTCACAGCCTCTGCCCTCTGATGATGCTTTGTTTCACAGCCACAGCTTCTGCCCCCTGACGACACTTCGTTTCACAGTCACTGTTACAGCATCTGTCCCCTGATGATGCTTCATTTCACATCTGTCCCCTGATGATGCTTCATTTCACAGTCACTGTCACAGCCTCTGCCCCCTGATGATGCTTTGTTTCGCAGTAACGGTCACAGCCTCTGCCCCCTGATGATGCTTTGTTTCACTGTCCCAGCCTCTGCCCCCTGATGACGCTTCATTTCACATTTACTGTCACAGTCACTGTCACAACCTCTACTCTTGATGACACTTCATTTCACAGTTACTGTCACAGCCTTTGCCCCCTGATACAACAATATGGATAAAAGAAATCCGGGTTTAATGCTGCGCTAGAAACCACATGAATCCAGGAGTATGTGATGAAATCCTTTTTCTTTATTTCTGTAGGTCTACGCGTTTCAAAGACATATCCGTCTTCTTCATCAGGACAAAAGAACAGTATCCTGTTGTCCTGATGAAGAAGACGGATATGTCTTTGAAACGCGTAGACCTACAGAAATAAAGAAAAAGGATTTCATCACATACTCCTGGATTCATGTGGTTTCTAGCGCAGCATTAAACCCGGATTTCTTTTATCCATATTGTTTTAGCTCTCGCTTCGAGGCTGCTGCTTACCACTTTTTGATATATGTGCATCAAGGAGTTGTGCCTGACACAACTTCAAGAGGTGAGTGTGCTTTTGGCACCATACTTGCGAAATCTTATACCTGGTAAGACCCTATGTGCGCTTTCTCTTCCACAGACAAATAATTCTTTGCACCCTGATGACGCTTTGTTTCACAATCACTGTCACAACCTCTACCCCTGATGATGCTTCATTTCACAGTCACAGCCTCTGCTCCCTGATGATGCTTTGTTTCACAGTCACTGTTACAGCCTCTACCCGTGATGACGCTACATTTCACAGTCACAGTCACTGATACAGCCTCTACCCTTGATGACACTTCATTTCACAGTCACTGTCACAGCCTCTACGCCTGATGATGCTTCGTTTCACAGTCACTGTCACAGCCTTTGCCCCCTGATGACGCTTCGTTTCACAATTACTGTCACAACCTCTACCCCTGATGATGCTTCATTTCACAGTCACAGCCTCTGCCCCCTGATGACGCTTTGTTTCACAGTCACTGTTACAGCCTCTACCCTTGATGACACTTCATTTCACAGTCACTGTCACAGCCTCTATGCCTGATGACACTTCATTTCACAGTCACTGTCACAGCCTTTGCCACTGATGATGCTTCGTTTCACAGTCACTGTCACAACCTCTAGAAAATAGCTTCGATTATGAGACTAAATAGATAGCAAAATAAGGAAAAATTTCTTTTGCTTTTGGACCACCCATTTCAGATAATAACAGAGTGTTCCACTGCTATTCTAATCCACCAGGGAACCTGTCTGCAGTGTACAGTTTCCTTGCAACGCCATCACTGGTGACATGAAGCATTACAGGCTGAGATTGACAGCTGCGGCAACACACTATGCACCGTGTTCTGCTAGGAAACTTTGGGTCCATGTTCAAGGGGTTCCCATGTGATAAGTAATCAACTGCTCAAATCCCCATGATTAGAATTTAATCCACAAGTTCAATTTCCCTGCAGCGCCACCACAGGACACCCAAAGTATTACAGCGGGAGGTCCTTGTAATACACTGATATATCTGGACCTGAGAGAAGCTCCTTTTAGATCCCGTCTCTGGCAAATCGAGCATTTCAGGAGCCATTCCTCCTTAATAAAATGAAAATACCAGACATTTAATTCATTGCATAAAAATAATTTGAACCGATTTGAGGCAATTATTTTTATTAAAAAGGTTGACAATAAAGGAAGAACTTTACAAATAAATATAAAGTATTTAATATATATTTATCAGATCACATTACAAAAATATGTGTAAAATTTGTAACTGGCAAACAAAGAGTCCCATCTGAAGACCTAAAGTTACAGATTCAGCACTAAACCAGACATTACGGATATATATATAGTTATTCGGAGAAAGCACGCGGGCGGGGCGCCTTTGGCCATACAATAATTATCGTTTTTACATGATTTACATAGGATTTTATTTTTACAGCAGGTATGTTGGTTATAAAATGTACAATTCAGATATTCTTCCATCCATACGATTCCCTGAGTCTAAACTAAACCCAAAACTGTGCTAAAACACACGAGCCACATTAAGGTACTAACGGTGGAACTGCTAAAGGACCCCATTTGGCATCAATATACAACCCCCAAGTAAGACGTGATCAGATATTTTAGAAGGAGAGTTCAGTTTACAACAGTGTAAGGCACTTGGGGTTGTACCAAAGGCTACAGATAGTTGAAATGGAACAGTCATAGTATATATACAATGTGAACTGTATACACTTGATTATATTGTGTGTTCCGATAGGGCCAGCCGTGGAAGCTGTACCTTAGAGGGGTTGTCCAGGACTGAGAAAATGGGTTTTATGTAGTTTCAGAAAGAGTGCCACTGTTGCTTAAAGGCTGAATTGGGTACTACTCGTCCGCATTTTATATATATATATATATATATATATATATATATACATACACACACATATATTATATATATATATATATATATACACACACACACATATGTATACACTCACACACACATATATATATATATAACATTTATATATACACATATATGTATTTACACACACACACATATATATATATATACGCACACACATTATATATATATATGTGTGTGTGTGCGTATATATATATATATATATATATATGTGTGTGTGTGTAAATACATATAAGTGTATATATATGTATTATATATATATGTGTGTGAGTATATACATGTGTGTGTGCATATATATAATATATGTGTGTGTATATATATGTATGTATATGTATATATATATCTATGTATATATGTATATATGTATATATATATATATATATACGCACACACACACACACACACACATATATGTATATACTCACACACATATATATATATATATATATATACGCACACACACACACACACATATATATATATATATATATATATATAAAAAGAAATAAATATAAATAAATAATATAAATAAAAATATTTCTTTATATAAATATATATAAAGAAATATATATATGCTAGTGGCAATGTGTAAAAACAGGCGTTGTATAGAGTCCAAGTACAAAGAAAAAAAATCCAGCACCTGTGGTCCGATCTTCAGTTTAGATAAAACACCCTTTTATTGGACACATGTTAAAATATACATGTATAGATAGAAAATCCTTATGCGTTTCAGGTCATAGTGACCCTTACTCATAGAATACCTAGGCAATGTATACAATGCTGGAAATGGGTAGTCAGAGTATGAAATACATCAGATGTTCATACATTTCCTAGTCATTCTACAGAAAACCTAAATGACAAACAGGCGGAGTGTAGAATACTACAGGGGTGGTCCGTCCAAAAGTAGTGGGTGGACAGAGCAGGCAGCAGCAGATCTGTGAAACTGGCTCAGTTGCCGTTAGCATCCAGAAGTAGGTGGACAGAGTGAAAATGGACACTGACCAAAAAATTCCTCTTGCATCTTTGGGGGACACCGTGCGGGTTCTTATCCCTGACATAGACAAAGGACGTGGTAATCCGCGAAATCTGCCAGCAGTTTTTATGGATGTGACGGAAGACAGCTTTTACCGACTTGGAATGGTGCGAGGAATTTTGAACCAACTCTATGCAAGATCACAATTCAGTGTTTGTGAAAAGGGCTTGCTCAAAGTTCAAGATGTTCCTGACCACAAAATACCTCTTTGATCTGCTGCTACTGCTCAGTCCACAGGAAGTGGCCAAGGAGTTTTTGAGGTGTATGTGCAAGACTAAGGGGTACTTTGCACGTTGCGACATCGCTACTGCGATCTCGTCAGGGTCAAATCGAAAGTGACGCACATCCGGCGCCAGTAACGACGTCGCAACGTGTAAAGCCTAGATGCGCCGATAAATGATCGCAAAAGCGTCATAAATCGGTGATCTGTGTAGCGTCGGTCATTTCCATAATTTCGCTGCAGCGACAGGTACGATGTTGTTCCTCGTTCCTGCGGCAGCACACATCGCTGTGTATGAAGCCGCAGGAGCAAGGAACATCTCCTTACCTGCCTCCACCGGCTATGCGGAAGGAAGGAGGTGGGCGGGATGTTACGTCCCGCTCATCTCCGCCCCGCCGCTTCTATTGGACGGCTGCCGTGTGACGTCGCTGTGACGCCGCACGACCCGCCCCCTTAGGAAGGAGGCGGGTCGCCGGCCAGAGCGACGTCGCAGGGCAGGTAAGTGCGTGTGAAGCTGCCGTAGCGATAATGTTCTCTACGGCAGCTATCACAAGATATTGCATGTGCGACGGGGGCGGGGACTATCGCGATCGGCATCGCTACAATCGGCTAGCGATGTCGCAGCGTGCAAAGTACCCCTAAGTGCCAAACTAACAAATGCCTTTGTGTTAAAAAAAAATAATGAAGTGCAATTCAAAATGCAATTCTAGCCTCCTGTGCTGCAACCAATAGTAAGGAATGACACTTCTGATTCCTTGGGGTTTTTTTTTGTTTCCCAGCAAAGATATCCTGTTGTTCATTTTGCATTTCTTCTTTCATTTCATGTGTTTTGGCTGTTTGTTACAATAGTCAGGAATGACACTTCTGTTTCTTTGGTTTTTTTCCCCAGTAAAGATATCCTGTTGTTCATTTAGGATTTCTTCTTTCATTAGTTTTTTGACTGTTTGTTACTAAAGACTTTTCGAATCTGGGCATTATATCAGACTTTGCCTGAGCAGTTCTTGTCATTCTTTACAATGCCTAGACATTTTATGTAATGGCTAACTTTTCCAATCAGGGCCCCTAGACATTTTATTTAATGGCTAACTTTTCCAATCAGGGCCCCTAGACATTTTATTTAATGGCTAACTTTTCCAATCAGGGCCCCTAGACATTTTATTTAATGGCTAACTTTTCCAATCAGGGCCCCTAGACATTTTATTTAATGGCTAACTTTTCCAATCAGGGCCCCTAGACATTTTATTTAATGGCTAACTTTTCCAATCAGGGCCCCTAGACATTTTATGTAATGGCTAACTTTTCCAATCTGGGCATTATATCACACTTTGCCTGAGCAGTTCTTGTCATTCTTTATAATACCTAAACATTTTATATAATGCCTAGGAAAAGTATAGAACAACGCAGATATTTCACACCTTGCCTGAAAACGACAGGGATTGTATTCACTGCCTAGTTATTCTATAGAATACCGGGTCTTAATACATTGCCTGTAACATATACAATATATACTGTGTGATATATACATATATATATATATATATATATATCTCATTTTCTAATCCTGGACAAGTCCTATATGTGATGTTTAGTTTAGACATATATGATAACACGAGTGTTGTTCCCATTACTTAAGATGAAAGAAAGAACGATTCCCAATAAATACTGATCTAAATTTTGCCAGAAGTAAACAAGGAAGATAAAACTGTTGATTATAATACTATCAAGACAGGATATACTTAATAAAAACAATTCAGAATGGTAAAAAGATATAAAGTGTGGAGAGTTGACCTTTAATGCATGAGCATGCATACAGAGGGAGAGGTGTCAATCACTGATTAGGACCGCCCACTTGACTAAAAAGCTAAGAATGAGCTCAAATGAATGCATTAAAAGATATCCTGAATCTTCTCTCATTCTCACAAAGACATATATCAAATATATTTAGTTCCTCCTGATTTAGGAGATGCTTCCGGCAGGTCAGACAGCCAGACACATTGGCGCCATTCTTTTTTTTTTTTTTTTTTAATTAAATTTAGTTTTGTAATTGGTCTTTAATATAAATGTTGCACTGCTTGCCTTCTACAACGTCTATGTTGCACTGTCTGCACATTGAGTTAACTGAGAATCTATCAGTGAGCAGTCTGAGAGGAGAGTTTGTATCTCTGTTATCTGTCTTTTTCTGATTTATCACCGAAGTTGAATGTTCCGGGAAACAAAGAGCCTTTAAAAGACAAACGGTGCAAAATTTTTAATGGAACCCAATTGTAAAATTGATTTTTAGCCCAAAATACATGCATTTAAAAAATAAGTTGACCCCATTATGCTGTGTCAGCCATGTTAACATCGCTATTCCCACTAGGCGTCCCAGCTTCATAGGTGTACTGCGCGTGATTGGAAGTGCAGAAGATGTTCTTCTGATCATGCGTACACCCGGCGTCTGAGGCGCACTGACGCTGCCAAAATGAGTTGTGTGCATGTGCAAGATTTCCATGAGCCACGGTGACACCAGCTCGTGGAATTCTTGTTATCATACCCACAGGTGCGTGATAACATGGAAAGAGGACAGACTAGTCTGAGGAAACAACGACCCGTCGACTAGTCACAAGCCTAACTGGCACAGGAACAGTAAAAATGTTCTTTTTAAAACATTGATATTTGTAAATAACATTATACAGGGCTGGTTAGGCAGGGAATTTTGGCATATAGATGTGAATGCGGCTGGGTTGGAGGGCACCGGGGACTGACAGGTTCCCTTTAAACATCTCTCAAATAACAGAGCTCATGTAAGGTGTTTCCATTTATCTGATCATCTAATGGGTTTTTTTCTGATTCAGAATGAAACCGATGCCAAAACTTATCCTATTAATTTCCATGGCTTCATTCTTTAATGTCCGTCATCCATCAATTGTGATACTGGATAGGTCCTAGACCCAAAAAACATTGCATGCAGCATTTCTTGATCTGGATCTGGATGCTTGATCAGTGCACAACAGTTGTTTCCAGCTCAAGGACAAAACAACTGGAGCCAATTGATACAGTTAGGTCCAGAAATATTTGGACAGTGACACAAGTTTTGTTATTTTAGCTGTTTACAAAAACATGTTCAGAAATACAATTATATATATAATATGGGCTGAAAGTGCACACTCCCAGCTGCAATATGAGAGTTTTCACATCCAAATCGGAGAAAGGGTTTAGGAATCATAGCTCTGTAATGCATAGCCTCCTCTTTTTCAAGGGACCAAAAGTAATTGGACAAGGGACTCTAAGGGCTGCAATTAACTCTGAAGGCGTCTCCCTCGTTAACCTGTAATCAATGAAGTAGTTAAAAGGTCTGGGGTTGATTACAGGTGTGTGGTTTTGCATTTGGAAGCTGTTGCTGTGACCAGACAACATGCGGTCTAAGGAACTCTCAATTGAGGTGAAGCAGAACATCCTGAGACTGAAAAAAAAGAAAAAATCCATCAGAGAGATAGCAGACATGCTTGGAGTAGCAAAATCAACAGTCGGGTACATTCTGAGAAAAAAGGAATTGACTGGTGAGCTTGGGAACTCAAAAAGGCCTGGGCGTCCACGGATGACAACAGTGGTGGATGATCGCCGCATACTTTCTTTGGTGAAGAAGAACCCGTTCACAACATCAACTGAAGTCCAGAACACTCTCAGTGAAGTAGGTGTATCTGTCTCTAAGTCAACAGTAAAGAGAAGACTCCATGAGAGTAAATACAAAGGGTTCACATCTAGATGCAAACCATTCATCAATTCCAAAAATAGACAGGCCAGAGTTAAATTTGCTGAAAAACACCTCATGAAGCCAGCTCAGTTCTGGAAAAGTATTCTATGGACAGATGAGACAAAGATCAACCTGTACCAGAATGATGGGAAGAAAAAAGTTTGGAGAAGAAAGGGAACGGCACATGATCCAAGGCACACCACATCCTCTGTAAAACATGGTGGAGGCAACGTGATGGCATGGGCATGCATGGCTTTCAATGGCACTGGGTCACTTGTGTTTATTGATGACATAACAGCAGACAAGAGTAGCCGGATGAATTCTGAAGTGTACCGGGATATACTTTCAGCCCAGATTCAGCCAAATGCCGCAAAGTTGATCGGACGGCGCTTCATAGTACAGATGGACAATGACCCCAAGCATACAGCCAAAGCTACCCAGGAGTTCATGAGTGCAAAAAAGTGGAACATTCTGCAATGGCCAAGTCAATCACCAGATCTTAACCCAAGTGAGCATGCATTTCACTTGCTCAAATCCAGACTTAAGACGGAAAGACCCACAAACAAGCAAGACCTGAAGGCTGCGGCTGTAAAGGCCTGGCAAAGCATTAAGAAGGAGGAAACCCAGCGTTTGGTGATGTCCATGGGTTTCAGACTTAAGGCAGTGATTGCCTCCAAAGGATTCGCAACAAAATATTGAAAATAAAAATTTTTTTTGGGGTTTGGTTTATTTGTCCAATTACTTTTAAAATGTACTTTTAAAATTACTTTTAAAATGACCTCCTAAAATGTGGAGTGTTTGTAAAGAAATGTGTACAATTCTTACAATTTCTATCAGATATTTTTGTTCAAACCTTCAAATTAAACGTTACAATCTGCACTTGAATTCTGTTGTAGAGGTTTCATTTCAAATCCAATGTGGTGGCATGCAGAGCCCAACTCGCGAAAATTGTGTCACTGTCCAAATATTTCTGGACCTAACTGTATATTGGAACCCAGTCTAAGGGGTACTTTGCACACTACGACATCGCAGCTGCGATGTCGGTGGGGTCAAATTGAAAGTTATGCACATCCGGCATCGCAGGCGACATCCGTACTGTGTAAAGCCTAGATGATACGATTAACGATCGCAAAAGCGTCGTAATCGTATCATCGGTGCAGCGTCGGCGTAATCCATAATTACGCTGACGCGACGGTCCGATGTTGTTCCTCGCTCCTGCGGCAGCACACATTGCTGTGTGTGAAGCCGCAGGAGCGAGGAACATCTCCTACCTGCGTCCTGCGGCTCACGCCGACTATGCGGAAGGACGGAGGTGGGCGGGATGTTTACATCCCGCTCATCTCCGCCCCTCCGCTCCTATTGGCCACCTGCTGTGTGACGTCACAGTGACGCCGTACGACCCGCCCCCTTAATAAAGAGGTGGGTCGCCGGCCAGAGCGACGTCCCAGGACAGGTGAGTCAATGTGAAGCTGCCGTAGCGATAATGTTCGCTACGGCAGATATCACAAGGATATCGCAGCTGCGACGGGGGCGGGGACTATCGCGCTAGGCATCGCAGCATCAGCTTGCGATGTCGCAACGTGCAAAGCCCGCGTAAGAGCTCGCTCACACCAGTGTATAACTCGGACAAGTGCAATAAGAAAAAAAGACCAATGTTATTCATTGAGGCAGAGCAGATGTCAGCTGTATTCAGATTTGGCGACTATGAGCTGCGTCCACCACCAGTGAGCCATTAATACAGCATTACAGAATACCATATATAACAGCCCAGGCCGCTGTGTAGAACGTAAAAATTCCTTATTATACCCACCTAGGGGGCGGTCCTGTCCGATGGGTGTCGCTGCTCTCCGGTCCGGCGCCTCCTCTCTGCGGCGATCGCCGTCCTCCTTCTACCCAGTCCAATATGGATGATGTGTCCTACTGCTCAGGGCAGATCAAAGTATTGTAGTGCACTTGTGCGGACGGTGTTTAACCTTTCCTCGCACCTGTGCATTACAGTACTTTGATCTGCTCTGAGCAGGGCAGATCACAGTGCGCCTGCGCGGGACCACATTGTCTGCCTGTGTGGATGACAGAGGACATGTCATCCATACTGGGTTGGGTAGAAGGAGGACGGAGATCGCCATAGATAGGAGGCGCCGAATCTGAGATCAGCGACACCCATCAGACCGGAGCGCCCCTTATGTGAGCATTATTAAGGTGTTTTTTACCTTCTACAGAGCGGCTTGGGCCTTTCTTTTTCTGAGTACAGGTACCATTTAAAGGGAACCTGTCACCAGATTTGGGGCCTATAAGCTGCGGCCACCACCAGTGGGCTCTTATATACAGCGTTCTAACATACTGTATATAAGAGCCCAGGCCGCTGTGAGAACATAAAAATCACTTTATAATACTTACCTAAGGGGCGGTGTGGTGCAGCCTGGTCGGATGGGTGTCTCCATTCTACAGTACCGACGCCTCCTCTTTCGGCCATCTGTGTCCTCCTTCTTCTGAAGCTGGGGTGCATGACGCGTCCTACGTCATCCACACTATCCGACATTGGGTCTTGCGCAGGCGTACTACAATACTTTGATCTGAATTGCTCAGGGCAGATCAAAGTGCGTCTGTGCAGGACCTCAGTGCTGGCTAGTGTGGATGACATAGAACGCGTCATGCACCCAGGCTTCAGAAGAAGGCGGACAAAGATGGCCGAAAGAGGAGGCGCCGGTACTGGAGAACGGAGACACCCATCCGACCAGTCTGCACCGCCCCTTAGGTGATTTTTCCGTTCTACACAGCGGCCTGGGCTCTTATATACAGTATGTTAGAATGCTGTATATAAGAGCTCACTGGTGGTGGCCACAGCTTATAGGCACCAAATCTGGTGACAGGTTCCCTTTAAATGCTACCTGTACGCAGAAAAAGAAAGAAAACATGAGAAGGATAAGGATAGTACACGGCGTCTGTGTCCTATTACCCTCGTATATACTTTACATTCACTGGGGTTTCTGAAATTCCTAGACATAGTATAAAGTGACTGTAAAAGGCAAGAAGTAGGACTCTCATTGGGATTTGTCTATGTGGATGATTCAGATAAACATTCACAAAGCGAGTTACATTATACAATACATGGCAGGTTTATGGGAAGATTTCCGGGTTAATGCACAGTAATTGCTGTGCCGTTGTATACACAGCAGGTAAACGGGACGGATATAGTAAGTGACATGTGCGGCCAGCTCCAGGTCTCTATTTCCATTCCTACATCCGTGTGTGTGCGGACAAATGTGCACTCATGCAAGATCACATCCAGCCCGCAGCAGCGTCCTTTCCAAAGCCCAGAAAATAAAGCAATAAATTCAAGATCCGATATAATATGCTAAAAATGTGGAACTGTTAAATCTGTATCAAAAATCATAAAATATACTATATAAAGACTGCAGATTCCTGCAAAGTGACAGATGGATACAGCGGAGGAGCAAGAGACTGTTTCCATAGAGAAAGTATAGGAAACGGCCTCACAGTGTTTGCTTTATCCCTGCGTATCTGAACTTGTCAAAGAACCTTACTGTAGATTAGTGGACTTGGATATTTAAAGGATATGGTGCATTTGTTTTTACTTACAGGGGTTGTCCAGGTTTGGCACAAAAGTTTGCAGATCTGTGAATTGTCACATTGTGCACAGTGCAGACTGTCAGGATTCTACGATGCAGGCGGCGAAACCCGCCGGGTGGTCATGTGACCATAAGTATGCAATGTGCATAGTTCTGACTACATTCTGAGTAAACGTGTACAACCTCACTCAATTCGCTTGTATTGAGCTAGACACCACATGTCTAACTGGCACCAGAGAATCCTGACTGCAAGCACTGTGCGCAATGTGAAGATTCAAACAGTAAAGGCTCTGTCACACACAGAGATAAATCTGCGGCAGATCTGTGGTTGCAGTGAAATTGTGGACAATCAGTGCCAGGTTTGTGGCTGTGTATAAATGGAACAATATGTCCATGATTTCACTGCAACCACAGATCTGCCAAAGATTTATCTCTGTGTGTCATGGGGCCTTAAGTCTGCAGTCATAAATAGTTGTGCTCATGGTTAATGGTTGAGTGAAGCCATTTGTTGTAAAACTACTGTGTTTTCTCTTTTTAAATCATAATGACAACCAAAAACATCCAAATGACCCTGATCAAAAGTTTACACACCCTGGCAGATTTTTTGCTTTCTTGGCCCTTTTTCAGAGAATATGAATGATAACACAAAATCTTTTTTTCCCCTCCTGGTTAGTGGTTGGGTGAAGCCATTTATTGTCAAACTACCATGTTTTCTCTAAAACTAAAAATCATTATGACAATCAAAAACATCCAAATGACCCTAATCAAAAGTTCACATACCCTGGTGATTTTGGCCTGATAACATGCACAGAAGTTGACACAAATGGGTTTGAATACCTAATAAAGGTAATATCCTCACCTGTGACCTGTTTGCTTGTAATCAGTGTGTGCATAAAAGCTGAGTGAGTTTCTGGGATCCAGACAGACTCTTCCATCTTTTATCCAGCCACTGACGTTTCTGGATTGTGAGTCATGGGGAAAGCAAAAGAATTGTCAACGGATCTACAGGAAAAGATAGTTGAACTGTTTAAAACAGGAAAGGGATACAAAAAGATATCCAAGGAATCGCTAATGCCAGTCAGCAGTGTTAAAACTGTGATTAACAAATGGAAAATCAGGAGCTCGGTAAAAACCAAACCACGATCAGGTAGAAAAACAAAAATTTCGTCCACAACTGCCAGGAAAATTGTTCGTGATGCAAAGAAAAACCCACAAATAACATCAGCTGAAATACAGGACTCACTGAAAACTAGCGGTGTGGCTGTTTCAAAATGCCCAATAATGAGGCATTTGAAGAAACTGGACTGCATGGTTGAGTCGCCAGAAGAAAGACATTACTGAGCAAATGCCACAAAGTATCTCGCTTACAATCCGCCAAACAGCACAGAGACAAGCCCCCCAAACTTCTGGAACAAGGTAGTTTGGAGTGATAAGACCAAAATCAAACTTTTTGATTACAACCATAAACTTTCATATGGAGAGGTGTTAACAAGGCCTATGATGAAAGGAACACCATTCCTACTGTAAAGCATGGAGGTGGATCGCTGATGATTTGAGGATGTGTGAGCTACAAAGGCACCGGAAACTTGATCAAAGTTGAGGGAAAGATGAATGCAGCACGTTATCAGCAAATACTGGAGGCAAATTTGCACTCATCAGCCCGGAAGCTGCGCATGTGGTGTAGTCGGATGTTCCAACATGACAATGATCCAAAACACAAGGCCAAGTCAACCTGTCATTGGCTACAGTAGAACAATGTGAAGGTTCTGTAGTGGCCATCTCAGTCTCCTGACTACAATATCATTGAGCCACTTCTAGTGAGAACTCAAGCGCGCAGTTCATGCAGGAAAGCCCAGGAATTTACAGGAACTGGAGGCACCAAGAAGAATGGGCAGCTTTACCATCTGAGAAAATAAAGAGCCTCATCCACAACCACCACAAAAGACTTCAAGCTGTCATTGATGTTAGAGGGGGCAATACACGGTATTAGGAACTGGGGTATGGGAACTTTTGATCAGGGTCATTTGGCTGTTTTTGATTGTCATTATGCTTTAAAAAGAGAAAACACGGTAGTTTGACAAGAAATGGCTTCACCCAACCACCATCCACAAAGGGAAAAAAAGATTTTGTGTTATCATTTATATTCTCTGAAAAAAGGCCAAGAATGCAAAAAATCTGCCGGGGTATGTAAACTTTTGAGCACAGCTGTAGAGTGATGGCAGAGTTTTGTACCAAACCTGAAAAATGCCTTTAAATGCATCTACTGTAGTTTACTGTATAAAAAATGTTGACATTGGGTTTAAAGAAATAACATTATGAATAATAATAATAATAATAATAATAATAATAATAATAATAATAATAATAATAATAATAAATATTACTAAATAAAATCAACATGTTATCAAGGGTTATGGACAAGGAACAGTGATCATGAAACATCCAAATAAGAGTTTGTCACGAGTGCTGAGTAGTGATGAGCGAGCATTACCATACTTGGGTGCTTGGTCCTCGTAACGAGCAGATCAGACACTCGGATGGGCGCAACTCGAGCACCCAAGTCAAATGGAAGTCAATGGGGAACATAAGCCTTCTTCAGGAATAGTTCCTGGAAAAATGCTCAAGTTCCCCACTGACTTCCATTATACTTCGGTACTTGAGTTGTGCCGCCACCGAGCATCCGACTGCTCTTCACTATACGAGCACTGAGCTTGGTAATACTCACTCATCACTAGTTACGAGTACCGAGCATGGCAGTGCCCGCTCATCACTAGTTACGAGTACCGAGCACCCAAGCATGGTAGTGCACGCTCATCACTAGTTACCAGTACTGAGCACCCGAGCATGGTAGTGCTCGCTCATCACTAGTTATGAGTACTGAGCACCTGAGCATGGTAGTGCCCCCTCATCACTAGTTACGAATACCGAGCACCCGAGCATGGTAGTGCCCGCTCATCACTAGTTACGAGTACAGAGCACCCGAGCATGGTAGTGCCCGCTCATCACTAGTTACGCGTACCGAGCACCCGAGCATGGTAGTTCCCCCTCATCACTAGTTACGAATACCGAGCACCCGAGCATGGTAGTGCCCGCTCATCACTAGTTACGAGTACAGAGCACCCGAGCATGGTAGTTCCCGCTCATCACTAGTTACGCGTACCGAGCACCCGAGCATGGTAGTGCCCCCTCATCACTAGTTACGAATACCGAGCACCCGAGCATGGTAGTGCCCGCTCATCACTAGTTACGCGTACCGAGCACCCGAGCATGGTAGTGCCCGCTCATCACTAGTTACGAGTACAGAGCACCCCAGCATGGTAGTGGTCACTCATCACTAGTGAGGAGTGAATGCTGCCATCTGGCTCCAATGTCACTTACTTATATAGCACCATTAAAGGGTTTTTCCCCAAAAAACTACTACTTAGGCTTTGTAGGTAGACATGAAAAACTATCATAAAGTTTGGTCTTGGCTCAGGGTTTACCCAATAATTCATCTCAGTGGTTCCCAAACTCCAGTCCTCACTGCCCCCAACAGGACATGTTTTCAGGATTTCCTTTGTATTTCTCAGGTGATGTCTTCATAATGATTCCATCACCTGTTCAATGCGAAGAAAATCCTGAAACAAAACGTGTTGGGGGTTGTGAGGACTGGAGATTAGGAAGGACTGATCTAACTAGCGCAATATGGCAGTTACAGCGGAGTGCTCCTGTGTTCTCTATGAGAAGGCTGTTTGCAGAGCTGGATTTGTTTTTTGCCTTTTTGCTTTACGCACAATGACGACTCAGTGAGATGTTATGAGTGAGCAAACGGTATGATTCCAGTAAGGTCAGTCTGAAGAATGAGGCCGATGTTCTGGCCGTAGTACAGGGGTATATTGATGATCTGGCTCAGCTCTGCTACATCTCTCTCATTGGATCTTAGCTCCCATCTGCAGTGCAACTTTCCTTTAATAGAGGGTGATCCTTTTGGAAATGGGAAGTAGATTGATGAAAGTTCTGAAACGGTTGAGAACACTGATTTCTGGTCACAATGGAGTCCGGTGGGGTTGGAGATTGCAGCTCTGGGGGGGTTCACAGATGTCTGGTGTCCCCTATAAAACACAACACACAGAACAGTTACACGTAACAGCCAATCAAAACGTTTACAATATAGGAGGTTCTAGAATAGAAGTTTCCATTACCAAAAAGAGACCAAATACCATCTTGTAATAAAACATGTCATGTACTTGTGGAAAGCTTCAAGAGGAACCTCAAGACCCACCTCTTCCAACAAACCTACAACCTACAATAGCCCTCAGTCCAGTAGACCACTGCGCAACCTGCTCTGTCCTCACCTATTGTACCCTCACCCATTCCCTGTAGACTGTGAGCCCTCGCGGGCAGGGTCCTCTCTCCTCCTCGCGGGCAGGGTCCTCTCTCCTTCTATACCAGTCTGTTTTGCACTGTTGATGATTGTTGTACGTATACCCTCTTTCACTTGTAAAGCGCCATGGAATAAATGGCGCTATAATAATAAATAATAATAATAATAATAATGTACTTAATCATCCCCTCTGCAGAGTCAGGCTTGTAAAATATATCAGGTGCATGGTGTTGTAGCAGTGGCCACAGCTACTTCTGGTCTGTTACATTCTGCTGAGGCTGCAATTTTGACATTATATATTATACTGTAGATAGTATGAATTCAGTAACGTGAGCTATGCATGTGTAAAAAACCCAATACAACTCCATTAAAGGATACCTGCCATTTCAGACATATCTATAGAAAAGCATGGACTTGATGTCCTCATCCCCTATAACAGACATACTAGTCTAATATTACCATGCATTCTTCATTAGTATTCTGCTAGCACAATAAGTGCTGGAACACCCTTTTCTCCACTTTACAGCATTAATTAATCTGGTCATTGTCCAATGCCATAAAATTTATGTTATGTTGGTTTTGCTGGGAAAATGTAATCCACGCTTGTGACGAATCTAAACTAATGAATATGTATATTACATAGTTCCGCCCAAATTAGTTTGGTATAACCCTGTATGTAAACAATAAATCAGCATTCTTTTTCGGAGCGCACACTCCGCTGGACGCTGGTGTAGATAGCAGCGTCCGTTTGTATCTCATTGAGGCTGGGGGAAGCAGGGGGGGTTGCTGGTACTCCCTCCGCATTTGGTCATCGCTGGCAACAGTTGTGACCTATTGGTCAACCTAACAAACTTAAAGCCTGAATCTCTGTTATGCCTATATGCAGTTTGACAGGAGATCAGAAAGAGAAAGACCAGCTCCCATTCTTGTATAGAGGTAAAGTCCCACCCCCACTTCTTCTAAACAGTTAAAGCTTTGCCCACACTTCCTTTAGCGATATAAAGCCCCACACCCACTTCCTGTAGAGATATAAAGCCCTGCCCCTACTTCCTGTACAGATATAAAGACCCATCCCACTTACTGTAGAGCTATAAAGCCCCACCCCCACTTCCTGTAGATATATAAATCCCCACCCCACTTACTGTAAAGATATAATGACCCACCCCACTTACTGTAGAGATATAAAGACCCACCATACTTATTGTAGAGATATAAAGCCCCACCCCACTTACTGTAGAGATATAAAGCCCCACCCCACTTACTGTAAAGATATAAAGCCCCACCCCTTTTACTGTAGAGATATAAAGCCCCACCCCCACTTCCTGTAGAGATATAAAGACCCACCCCCACTTCCTGTAGAGATATAAAGCCCCACCCACACTTCCTGTAGATATATAAAGCCCCACCCCACTTACTGTAGAGATATAAAGCCCCACCCCACTTACTGTAGAGATATAAAGCCCCACCCCACTTCCTGTAGAGATATAAAGACCCACCCCCACTTCCTGTAGAGATATAAAGCCCCCCCACTTCCTGTAGAGATATAAAGCCCCACCCCACTTACTGTAGAGATATAAAGCCCCACCCCACTTACTGTAGAGATATAAAGACCCACCCCCACTTCCTGTAGAGATATAAAGACCCACCCCCACTTCCTGCAGAGATATAAAGCCCCACCCCACTTACTGTAGAGATATAAAGACCCACCCCCACTTCCTGCAGAGATATAAAGCCCCACCCCACTTACTGTAGAGATATAAAGACCCACCCCCACTTCCTGCAGAGATATAAAGACCCACCCCCACTTCCTGCAGAGATATAAAGACCCACCCTTACTTCCTGCAGAGATATAAAGACCCACCCCACTTACTGTAGAGATATAAAGCCCCACCCCACTTACTGTAGAGATATAAAGCCCCACCCCACTTACTGTAGAGATATAAAGCCCCACCCCACTTACTGTAAAGATATAAAGCCCCACCCCACTTACTGTAGAGATATAAAGCCCCACCCCACTTACTGTAAAGATATAAAGCCCCACCCCACTTACTGTAGAGATATAAAGCCCCACCCCACTTCCTGCAGAGATATAAAGCCCCACCCCACTTACTGTAGAGATATAAAGCCCCACCCCACTTTTTGCAGAGATATAAAGCCCCACCCCACTTACTGTAGAGATATAAAGCCCCACCCCACTTCCTGCAGAGATATAAAGCCCCACCCCACTTCCTGCAGAGATATAAAGCCCCACCCCACTTACTGTAGAGATATAAAGCCCCACCCCACTTACTGTAGAGATATCAAGCCCCACCCCACTTACTGTAGAGATATAAAGCCCCACCCCACTTACTGTAGAGATATAAAGCCCCACCCCACTTCCTGCAGAGATATAAAGCCCCACCCCACTTCCTGCAGAGATATAAAGCCCCACCCCACTTACTGTAGAGATATAAAGCCCCACCCCACTTCCTGTAGAGATATAAAGCCCCACCCCACTTACTGTAGAGATATAAAGCCCCACCCCACTTACTGTAGAGATATAAAGCCCCACCCCACTTACTGTAGAGATATAAAGCCCCACCCCACTTCCTGCAGAGATATAAAGCCCCACCCCACTTACTGTAGAGATATAAAGCCCCACCCCACTTCCTGCAGAGATATAAAGCCCCACCCCACTTACTGTAGAGATATAAAGCCCCACCCCACTTCCTGCAGAGATATAAAGCCCCACCCCACTTACTGTAGAGATATAAAGCCCCACCCCACTTCCTGCAGTGATATAAAGCCCCACCCCACTTCCTGCAGAGATATAAAGCCCCACCCCACTTACTGTAAAGATATAAAGACCCACCCCCACTTCCTGCAGAGATATAAAGACCCACCCCCACTTCCTGCAGAGATATAAAGACCCACCCCCACTTTCTGTAGAGATATAAAGCCCCACCCCCACTTCCTGTAGAGATACAAAGCTCTGCCACCACTTCCTGGAGAAATACAAAGCCCCACCACCCCTTCCTATAGCAATATAAAGCCCTGCCCCACTTCCTGTAGACAGATAAAGCCCCCCACCTACTTCCTGTAGAGATATAAAGCTCTGCCCCCACTTCCTATAGAAAGATAAAACCCCACTCCCACTTCCTGTGGAGATATAAAGCCCACACCCACTCCCGGTAGAGTAAGTTACACAGAAGGGAGACACCTGGTAGTCGACATTTTTCAGTGATCTTTTTTGTGGGTAAAACAACAATAATTTTTAAATAATGTGATTTGCAGATAATATATTTATTACATTATCTATCAAATGAGCTGCAGTTATCTAAGAATACAAGGCTTATTTAAGAGTATTGTGGAGGTTTGAGGCAGACTCCACCACTACAACATGCAAGAGCTGGGTTCACAAGTCAGTATCTTCTGTTACCCACCGCTTTATAGTAGGATAAAGTGCCCAAATAATGCACTCTTATATAAATAACCATATCATATCGAACTCAATAATGTCCCCAATCATTAAACGAGACAAAACAGTGTTTTGATGCTGAGCCTTTCCATAGGGCATTGATAAGCCCAGGCCATTGGTGATAATGGTGCCCTCTTCAATGGCAATATTCAATATGACCCATGAAAGGGCACAAGTCTGAATGTCCTAACCTGGGGTCTGAACATCATATTCAATAGTCCCTGGGCAATATATGACATCCATCATCAAGCAGGTAAGATGCAATGTGACTGGTACATGCCCTTGTCATACTTTAATGCCCTGTAGAATTCTGAAGGGCAAACAGAAATAAGTATAATGATGTTCCCTTATCCTAAATGAAGCTGACACTATTATACCTATTGCCTAGAGCTCCCAAATTGGGTCCCATTTATTTAAATATACACATAGAGACAAACCAACCATGTGTCATTATGTTCATGAGTCAATCTACATTTTAAAGTGGTATCAGGGTTACAGTATTAGATGGATTTTCATTTTCCATTATACTTTATATATTCTTGAGTTCAAGATCTCTGCCTGCTGTGATTCAAAAGGAGCCTTTATTGTTTCTTCTTAGTGGAAATAAATCTGTCTTGGTCATGTGTCAGACCCACAGGTGTTCAAAATGTGATAGTTTCATAGTTTCGTAGTTTTAAGGTTGAAAGAATAATATAATTTTACTGCTCGTACAGTAAAGATTCCATAATCTCACTGCTCGTACAGTAAATATTCCATAGTCTCACTGCTCATACAGTAAATAATCCATAGTCTCACTGCTCTTACAGTAAATAATCCATAGTCTCACTGCTCTTACAGTAAAGATTCCATAGTCTCACTGCTCTTACAGTAAATAATCCATAATCTCACTGCTCTTACAGTAAAGAATCCATAGTCTCACTGCTCTTACAGTAAATAATCCATAGTCTCACTGCTCATACAGTAAATAATCCATAGTCTCACTGCTCTTACAGTAAAGAATCCATAATATCACTACTCGTACAGTGAAGAATCTCTAGTCTCACTGCACACAGTAAAGAATCCATAGTCTCACTGATTTTACAGTAAATAATCCACAGTCTCTTTGCTCTTACAGTAATCCATAATCACACTGCTTGTACAGTAAAGAATCTAGTCTCACTGCTTGTACAGTAAATAATCCATAGTCTCAGTGCTCTTACAGAAAATAATCCATAGTCTCACTGCTCATGCAGTAAATAATCTATAGTCTCACTGCTTGTACAGTAAAGAATCTATAGCCTCACTGCTAATACAGTAAAGAATCTATAGTCTCACTGCTCACAAAGAATCTGCATCAGTGAGGATGTCGCTTTGTCATTGTTGCAGGCCCAGGTGTAAAAGCATTATTAGAAAAATCTCTGTACTAACCCTTTATACAATTGTACATAATAATGTAATAAGTTCAGAGCTGTTCGCTGCTATTAGTGAATAATCCATAGTCTCACTGCTCTTACAGTAAAGAATCCATAGTTTCACTGCTCATACAGTAAAGAATCTATACTCTCTGCTCTTAAATTAAAGAATCCAGTTTCACTGATTATACAGTAAAGAAT
This sequence comes from Anomaloglossus baeobatrachus, assembly GCF_048569485.1. NCBI lineage: Eukaryota > Metazoa > Chordata > Amphibia > Anura > Aromobatidae > Anomaloglossus > Anomaloglossus baeobatrachus. Next base: position 50,900,832 of record NC_134357.1, on the reverse strand, counting down.
CCATAATCTCACTGCTCTTACAGTAAAGAATCCATAGTCTCACTGCTCTTAGAGTAAAGAATCCTTAGTCTCACTGCTCATACAGTAAAGTATCCATAGTTTTACTACTGACAAAGAATCACCATCTGTGAGGATGTTCTTTTGTCATTGTTGCAGGCCCAGGTAAGAGAAGTGAGACTATGGATCATTTACTGTACGAGCAGTGAGATTATAGATTATTTACTGTACAAGCAGTAAGACTATAGATTATTTACTTTGATTATTAGAAAGTTCTCTGTATTAACCCTTTATATAACTGTACATAATAATGTAATAGTTTCAGAGCCGTTTGCTGCTGATATGATATCCGTTGGCCATTTGCCAGGTTTCTTGCACACCCTACAGGTAATTAGAACACGTGCACAACACTGACACGTGGACACTATGCATGATAGTCTGGCAACATGTAATAAGGCTTCCACGGATAGGCTTAGTGCTAGCCATTCCACATGCCAGATTCCAGGGGCTGACTTGGCTTTCACCCTTTAACTCCTGTACAGAGATCTTAAATTGTACCAGAGCCCCTGGGTAGGTGTCATGGAGTAGAGCAAGAAGGGGCCATTACTAGGAGGTCAAAGTCAGGGACCGGATGGTAAGGCAAATGGGTGGTCAAAGTCAGAAAACAGAATCATCAAAAGAGCATAGAGCAGGAATGTGGACCAGGGTAAGCGGAACTTTATAACTGACAGTGTGAAACAAGGATACAGAAAAGTAAATAGCTAACAGCGCATGGCTCCCAGCACAGAGCTAACACAAGCCACAGATAGGAGTTAACCCCTAAGCTCCCTAAACGGCACCAGTCTAGTTCCTGAGAATAACCCTGTGCCTCTGCATTTTCACCCAGTGTCATCTGCATCAAAGGTGTGACACTGCCTGACAACTGAAGCAGAAACAAAGGGGACAGTCTCTGGCACGGATGTCAAAAATATTTACCAGTCATGCACGACACTTGCCAACACCTTGCACCTTGTGAAGTAGACGACTGTGCCACTGTGACTCCTTTATTAATCAGGTTGTCAGCAGGGGTTCCGAGAAAAAGGCTTGAGTTTCCCATTGACTTCTATTATGCTCGTGACTCGAGTCATGCCCATCCGAGCGTCCAACCTGCTCATTTGGAGTATTGAGCACTCAGGCATTTCAGTGCTCGTGTGACACCCCTGACTACATCAGGGTGTCACAGGGAACTGCACCCCTGTCTCTCATGGTGCAGAACCCACCTTCCATGGTTCTGGGATCCTAACTCTGATATTGTTCCAATCAGCACTCAAATCCTAGCCACACCTCACACCACACCCTGTCAGACACACCAGTGGGTGGTCTAGCTGGGATAGGGCCACCCACCTAGGGGTCAGACAGACTGGTGGGAGGGAGGAGGTCAGTCTAGAGTAGCCCTCAAAGAGTGAGGAGCTGAGGGAGTTGGAGCTCCCAGTGTGACCTTGGTTGGGTCGCACACGGTGGTCTGGGACCAGAGGAGTCAGAGACCCGGTTGCAGGGTATTGGGAGAGAGTGCCCAGACTTAGTTTTGGAGAACGGTCGGCACCAGAAGTCCAGTAACTGGACCGGTACCGAGCTCGGCGGGGTACAGGACCCTAGATCAGGGAGTAGCTTCACGCAACCTGATAATTCACCTGTGGAGGATAGTCTCTTTATGAACTTTCCCCAAGAGCTCAGAGATCGAAGGCATCACCACAACGAGGGAGATAGAGCTTATCAGCTTATGCGGCCTACAGAAATCCCAAGTGTCAGCCATCGAGAGCACAGCTCCACTTTATCACTATAGGGAGCAGGACCCCGACAGCTTCAGGCCGAATGGTCACTCAGGAACATCTACACAATTGTGCATGGAGGCAGGCTCCAGACCACTAAGCAATACCGGTGGGAACGGACTCCCGTACGAGCTCCCCAGAGTGGCAGCGGCACCCAAAGACTTGATTTACTTCTGTGTCAGAGTCTGCTTAATGATTGCACCAACATCTTCACAGTCTGAGTGAGTACGCTGCTCTCCCTGTGTCCCACCTGCCCGCACAGCCTGCACAACGCTATCCGCCACCTTCCTCCAGAGTCCTGGGGCCTCCCCTGCCCGTGGAGGGAACATCATCTGGCTGCCCCACTCCATCTCCCTCGAGTACTCCCATTGGCAGCAGCGGTACTCCCCTTACCGCGAACCACGGGTGGTGTCACGAACTCTCCCTTGTAAATAACTCCCCCTTTACATTTGAAGTGGCCGCGAGCCCCCGGGTCCGAAGACCCTCGAGCCACAGCGACCCGGATCCGAGCAGTTGGACTGCTGCAGGGGCGGCATACTAACACAAGCCAGAGATAGGAGTTAACCCCTAAGCTCCCTAAACAGCACCAGAAGTTCCTGAGAATAACCCTGTACCTCTGCATTTTCACCCTGTGTCATCTGCATCAAAGGTGTGATGTGTCGCCCTGGGCAAGCCAGGGGACACAGATAACAACACCACTACACCCCACACTCCAGGTAGGCACACCTGCTAACCAGAAATCCTTGTTGCCTCCCTCCAGGAGTCTGTGATGCACACCAGGGGGTGGGCCAGGTGGTTGGCTCCGCCCACCAAGGAGCTCACGACTCTGGAGGCAGGAAGTAAACCAGGCAGATTAGCTCAGGAGGAGCTTGAGTGAAGAGCAGAGATAGCTCAGGGGAGAGCTGGAGAGAGGAGAACTGTCAGGGACATGAAGGAGTGAACAGCAGAGTAGCCCAGGCAGGGGCTAGAGTAAACAACAAGAAGTGAAAGTGAAGGAAAGGAAAGTGGAACAGGAGGAAAGCAAGAAGTGGTGACAGAGCCTGAGAGCCCAGCTGTGTGTAGGGCTAGAACAGCAAGGTCAGCGACGGCGGTGACTGTCCGGAGTGGGACAGTTCGGAAGTTCCTGGAAGGACCCCGTTGGCTGTGTGTGCCCGGTGGTCTGGAGCAGTGTTCCGAAGGACAGTCAGCACCAGGGCAGGGGCCTCTCGGACCCCGGCAAGGCTAGGAGTCGCCCAATTTGCCGAATCCGTCAGCGAAGGGGACGCAGATCCCCCAGCAACAAAGTCCCGATTGACGGCAACAGCCCGACCATTAACGGGGAGACACCGCCACCGCCAAGGCACAAGTTTCCCCAGGGCCAGCGCCTGCGGGCAAAGTGTAGGGCTCCTCCGGCCCAGATTGCAGTCGGGGAGCGGGTAACCGGAGGGAATCCACCGATACCACCAGACCACACAGGTGCAAGGAAGAGAGAAGTCACCGTCACCTACCGGGAGTGCAGGTGCAGCCGTCTGTGGGACCGTCCTACCAGCCGTTGGTTTACCGTACAAACTGTGTCCGTGTCAGGCTGAGTGAGTACCATAGTGCCGCAAGGCACAGCGCTGCCCCCGCGTCCCTGCGCCCTCCAGGCCCTACACCTTGCATCTCTTCACCGGGCCCCGGGATCACCAACCCCTACCCACGGAGGGGCAACACAACACCTGGCTGCTCCCATCACCATCCCCGGGACCCCCACACTGAGCAGCGGTGGTGCCATCACCACAACCGTGGGTGGCGTCACGAACTATAATCCCAACAAACACCCCCCTTTTCACTCACGGGCGAGGAGTGTCGCTCGAGATACCCCGGGATCCGGCCCGCAGCTCGAGCCACCAGGATCAACTGCCGGACCCGAGCAGAAGGGGTGAGCGCGGTGTGCTGACACCCTCCTCCCCGCCCGCGACAACTTGGCGTCACGAACAGGATCTTACCGCTCTGCCGTCAGGTAGAGGTGCGCCTTGTTACCGCCGGAGGCATCCGGCAGAAAAATTTCAGAAGCCGCCATCTTTGGCGCGAAAAGTTCCCGCTCGAGCGTCTTCTCGAGCAGTAGAAGCGTGAAGGCCAAAACCCCGCCCCGAGAGAGGAGGGGCCGGAAAGAGCTAAGGGGGACGGAAACAAGATGTCTGCGCCCGACGGAGCCGCTGGAGGAGCGGTGGTCGCAGCCGCAGCGGCACCCGCGGATGGGAATGGGCCTGCCCAGGTCCCGGCCGTACTGGCGGGAGGTGCCGCGGCCCCCGCGCTTGCTCAGGTCATGCCGTTTTCCTTGACCTATGCGCCCGGAGCTGCCTGGCTACTGCAGTATGACGGGAAACCGGATGCCCTACAGGCCTTCCGGAAAAAGCTTAACCCGTTGCTAGAGCTGTACCCCCTGACTGATAAGCAGCGTGCAGCGATAGTGCTAGGCCAGTTAACCGGTGCGGCGGAGCAGGAAGCGGAGACCTGGGCCGAGGGGGACCGGCTCTCTGTAGCCACCATCTTCGAGAAGCTACAGGCTGCCTTCGAGACCCGGACAGAAGCTGAGCTGAGGATGCAGTTTTACCAGTGCCGGCAACGAGCTGGGGACAGCATTCGGGACTATGCTCTACGTCTGCAGACCGCCCTCCGCACGCTGAAGCGGGTGAACTCTATTAATGAGGCGGATAGCAACAAGATGTTGGTGGAGCAATTTGCGCAGGGGATGAGGTCCCCTGAGGATCGTAAACAACTCCGGCTGTGGGCCCTGGAACACCCTGATGTGGACTTTGCTGTGTTAAAGGAGCGGGCTATCAAAGCACTACAGCCCCCAGCTGCTGAAATTCTGGAACCCGTCCCGTGGCCCGTCGAGACAGCTCCCGTTGTGGCGGCTCCAGTCAAACCAACCTCCTTACTACCTGCAGCCTCAAGCAGCACAGTGGAAGAACTGGCAGCCCAGGTCCGTCGCCTGGACGGAGACCTTGCCAAAATCCTTGCTGCACTACAACCCCTGACCAGATCTCAGCCCCAAGCGCAGATACAGCTTGCTGACAGTCCCGAAGATGTTCCCTGGATGCAGCGGAGAAGCGCTAACAACCCGCGGAGCAGACCTCCAATCTGCTACAAGTGCCGTAAGCCGGGCCATGTTTACCGACAGTGCCCGTTAAACGAGCAACCCCTGGGGCCCCGGGCCAATCCTCAGGAGTAGAACACCGTGGCCCCCCGGACTGGCGAGACCGATATGTCGGGGCCCGCCCTATCATCCCTGTGGCTGTGGACGGCATACCCGTGATGGCTCTCCTGGACACTGGATCGCAGGTAACTACCATACCGTATACCTTGTACCAGCAGTATTGGGCCACAGACGAGCTGGCGCCTCCAGACCCTAGTATAAATTTGATTGCCGCTAATGGACTTCCATTGACCCAGGTGGGGTATAAAGAAGTGGCTATGACAGTGGGGCAAGCTGAACTGCAACATCAGGGCATGATTGTGATCATGAATGAACCCAGTGATCATAACCCGAAAATAGTGCTGGGAACCAATGTGATGGAACACTGCATGACTGATGTGTTGAACCTTTTGCAACGGCTAGCCGCCACGGCGGCGGGGAGCCGGCAGAGGGCTGTGCAGCGTGAGATCCGCGCCCTGATGTACCGCCAGCATGTAAGCTCAACCGGAGGGGAGATTGGTGGAGTGCGAGTGATGGATGTTGCTCCATTGACTGTGCCCCCTAGGAGTGAGATGATGATCTGGTGTAGGGCAGCAGTAGGGCCTCAGGGGCGTGACTACCCTGCGATGATGGAGCCCATACCTTCCGAGCACTGGCCCACTGTAGTGGCCGCCCGAGGGGTGGTAGATGTGAAGAGAGGGAGAGTGCCTGTGAGAGTGTTGAACTGTGGGGAGGAGGAAGTCAGGCTCCCCCGGTATGCCACCATTGCCAAACTGCTCACCCTGGACCCTCACACTATCCAGGAAGCCCGTCCACCCACACTCCCACCTACCACCAGCACTTCCCCACCCCAGGGGGACACCAAGGAGTGGCACCAACAGCTACATGTGGGCACTGATGATACCCCTACACATCACAGGGCAGGGGTACACAGGGTAGTGCAGGAGTACGAACAGGTTTTCAGTAAGCACCCCCTAGACTTTGGGCAGATCAAGGGGGTCCAACACCACATTCCCACGGGTGAACATCCCCCTATCAAAGAGAGGTATAGACCTATTCCCCCTGCACATTACCAGTGTGCCAAAGATATGTTGAAGAATATGAAGGAGGCAGGGGTTATTCGGGACAGTTGTAGTCCCTGGGCCGCTCCGTTGGTACTGGTCAAGAAGAAGGATGGTACCATGCGGATGTGTGTGGACTACCGGAAGATCAACCAGATAACCCATAAAGATGCCTATCCATTGCCTCGTATTGAAGAATCTTTGGCTGCACTGAGAACTGCAAACTACTTCTCGACCCTTGACCTCACCAGCGGATACTGGCAAGTGGCCGTGGCCCCCGAGGACCGGGAGAAGACCGCCTTCACCACCCCGATGGGGCTCTGCGAATTCAATAGCATGCCGTTTGGGCTGTGCAATGCCCCCGGGACCTTCCAACGGTTGATGGAGTGCTGTTTGGGACATTTAAACTTCGAGACCGTCCTGCTGTATTTGGATGATGTGATTGTTTATTCCCAGACGTATGAAGCCCATCTGGAGCACCTGGCCGAGGTGTTCGCGTCCCTTGCCAAGTTCGGGATGAAGTTGAAGCCCTCGAAGTGCCATCTGCTGAAACCCAGGGTGCAGTATCTAGGACATGTGGTGAGTGCGGATGGTGTTGCCCCCGACCCTGAGAAGATCACTGCCATCCAGAGCTGGCCGAGACCAACCACAGTGAGGGAAGTACGGCAGTTCCTGGGTCTGGTAGGGTACTATCGGCGTTTTATAAAGGGGTACACGAAGATGGCTGCCCCCATGCAAGATCTCCTCGTGGGACAGACCAAAGGTGGTAGACCCATTGGAGCCCCACTGTTGTGGGAGGACCAGCATGAGGAGTCCTTTGGCCAGTTGAAGGCGGCCTTGACCGGAGAAGAGGTCTTGGCGTACCCTGACTATGGGCGCCCGTTCATTCTCCACACGGACGCCAGTAACGTGGGGCTAGGAGCGGTCTTGTCCCAGGTCCAGGATGGAAAGGAGAAGGTGATTGCCTACGCCAGCCGAAAACTCCGGCCGACCGAAAGGAACCCTGAGAACTATAGCTCCTTCAAGCTCGAGCTATTGGCGTTGGTGTGGGCTATCACAGAGCGGTTCCGCCACTACCTGGCGGCAGCAAAATTCACCGCGTTTACGGACAACAATCCGTTAACTCACCTGAACACGGCCAAGTTGGGCGCGCTGGAGCAGCGGTGGGTAGCCCGGTTAGCCAACTATGATTTCACCATAAAGTACCGAGCTGGTCGTGTCAACATCAATGCAGATGCACTCTCCCGGATGCCCCATTTGTCAGAAGAGGGGTGTGAGGACGACGACCTCGAGGAGATTGAGTTGCCTGCGTTTCACCAGCCGCCTACTGAGAGGGTACAGGTATGTCAGCAAAGGGTGGATCTGGACCCGCGGCCCAGTCAAGAGTGGCAGGACGCCCAGGACCAAGCGCCGGCTGTCCGCCTTGTCAAGACTCTGGTGGAACAAGGCGCCATGGGAATGGACCCCAGCGCTCCAGCCGAAGCCCAACGCTTGTGGAAAGAACGGAAACGGCTTTACCTACACCAAGGGAGGCTGTACCGTGAGCTGATCAACCCGAAGACCCATGAGAAAATATGCCAGTTAATCGTTCCTCAGGCTGATGTCGCTACTGTACTGCGGGCATACCATGATGGTGCTGGCCACTTCGGGTGGAAGAAGCTGGAGATGCTGTTGAGGGAGCGGTTCTATTGGAGTGGGATGCGTGAATCGGTGGAAGCCTGGTGTCGAGAGTGCGGTCCTTGTACGCTGAGGAGAAAGGATGAGACTAGCCAGAGGGCACCGTTACATCCCATCGTCACCCATCAGCCGCTGGAACTGGTCGCCCTAGACCATGTTAAGCTCACCCCTAGCCGAAGTGGGTACACCTACGCATTGACCATGGTAGACCACTACTCAAGATTTATGGTGGTAGTCCCCGTCAAGGACCTGACTGGTCGAACTGCTGCTCGTGCGTTCCAGGCTTATTTCTGCCGACCTCATGGGTACCCCGAGAAGGTGCTGACTGACCAAGGCCCGGCTTTTGAAGCAGAGGTGTTTCACGAATTCTGCCAGTTGTACGGCTGCAAGAAGATCCGGACCACTCCGTACCACGCCCAAACCAACGGCATGTGCGAGAAAATGAATCACTTGGTCCTGGGGCTCCTCAAGACGCTACCGCTGGAAGAACGGAACATGTGGCCGGAGAAGTTACCCGACTTGGTCGACATGTACAATAATATCCCAACCAGCTCGACGAAGTGCACCCCAGCGTATCTGATGAGGGCTCGGCCTGGCCGCCTGCCGGTGGATCTGGAGATGGGGTTGGAAGCTCCGGAAGCACTCCCTTCAACGGCAGAGTGGGAGAGTCGGAGGAGGGCCCAGTACCGGCAAATCCAGGAGTATGTAGAGAAAAACCTCAGTCGAAGTCGAGAACAGCAAGAGCACCGGTTCAACCAGAAGGCGCCTGCAGGTCCTTTCCAGCCAGGAGATGTGGTGCTGAAACGGAAGAGAAAAGCCCACAAACTGGATGACCAGTGGGAGCAAGTCCCTTACGTCGTACAACCCACCGAGTGGGACAATGGGAAAACCTACCAGATCAGTCGTGACCAAGGGGGCACCCTGGCCACAGTTTCTCGGGACCATCTGAAAAAATGCCCCCCAGTATTGAAAGCAGAAGCTGAAGTACCGGTTTCTCCACCAGTGGAAAAGGCAGCAGAGGTAATCCACACTGTAATGGGTGACTTCCCAGCAAACTGGCCTACACAGAACGGCGCGGTGATACTTCCAGTGATACTGTTCCCACAACCCGTGGATGAAGAAGTAGTGGAAGCGGTTAACCGTGAGCCAGAACCAGTGCCATTGCCCAGGGATGAACCTGTACCCAGCCCCCCTGCACCTCCGCCTGCCCCACACTGTAGCAGGGAGGAGGAACCGATTGTTCCCTCTACCCCACTGTCTAGCACCACCGACACCGGGCCCCGAAGGTCCACCCGTTCCAACCTAGGTAGACCCCCACTTAGGTACAGGGAGACCGTTCTATGAGTGAAAGGGGTCCGCAAATGTAAAAGGTTGTTGTGTGTGTGTTTGAAAAAGTTGAAAGTTTTGAAAAATGAAAAATGATTTACCGAAGTTTACCTGATTGTCTGCAGTGATTAGCAACCGGCAGGAGCCGGCACCGTTGTCCCCGTGGGGACCGTTTAAAGTTTAAAAATGCATGGGAACTATCCATGGACAAGCCCGTGAACTCTGCAGGGCAACCACAAACGTTAGTGGCTTGTAAATATGTTGGGTACCGTTACTGTTTCCGCAATGCCGCCTCCGGAGAGGCAGGTTGGAGGGAGGGCCCTGAGCAGAGCAGGCCAGCGCCCAGCCACCAAAGGAACCGGTGGCTACCCTCTGGAGGGAAGGACAGATCCCGCTCGGGTGACTTGTGCTGGACTGTGGGTCAAGGGGTGCTGCCTGGGTTTTAGGGGCAGCATCAGGGCCAGGTTGCTTGGGTGGGAGAGAGCGGAAACCGTGACCGTACACCGTTGAAACGTTAAAAGTAAAATGTGCCTCCCGTCTTGGGAAGAGTTGATTAAAAATGTTATGCTTATGTTTGATTAACCCTTGTTATCCCCTTTTACAGAAAAATAAAACCGGTGTAGGACGGCAGCCCGCGGACGGTCTGCATTTTGCTAAGGGGGAATGTGTCGCCCTGGGCAAGCCAGGGGACACAGATAACAACACCACTACACCCCACACTCCAGGTAGGCACACCTGCTAACCAGAAATCCTTGTTGCCTCCCTCCAGGAGTCTGTGATGCACACCAGGGGGTGGGCCAGGCGGTTGGCTCCGCCCACCAAGGAGCTCACGACTCTGGAGGCAGGAAGTAAACCAGGCAGATTAGCTCAGGAGGAGCTTGAGTGAAGAGCAGAGATAGCTCAGGGGAGAGCTGGAGAGAGGAGAACTGTCAGGGACATGAAGGAGTGAACAGCAGAGTAGCCCAGGCAGGGGCTAGAGTAAACAACAAGAAGTGAAAGTGAAGGAAAGGAAAGTGGAACAGGAGGAAAGCAAGAAGTGGTGACAGAGCCTGAGAGCCCAGCTGTGTGTAGGGCTAGAACAGCAAGGTCAGCGACGGCGGTGACTGTCCGGAGTGGGACAGTTCGGAAGTTCCTGGAAGGACCCCGTTGGCTGTGTGTGCCCGGTGGTCTGGAGCAGTGTTCCGAAGGACAGTCAGCACCAGGGCAGGGGCCTCTCGGACCCCGGCAAGGCTAGGAGTCGCCCAATTTGCCGAATCCGTCAGCGAAGGGGACGCAGATCCCCCAGCAACAAAGTCCCGATTGACGGCAACAGCCCGACCATTAACGGGGAGACACCGCCACCGCCAAGGCACAAGTTTCCCCAGGGCCAGCGCCTGCGGGCAAAGTGTAGGGCTCCTCCGGCCCAGATTGCAGTCGGGGAGCGGGTAACCGGAGGGAATCCACCGATACCACCAGACCACACAGGTGCAAGGAAGAGAGAAGTCACCGTCACCTACCGGGAGTGCAGGTGCAGCCGTCTGTGGGACCGTCCTACCAGCCGTTGGTTTACCGTACAAACTGTGTCCGTGTCAGGCTGAGTGAGTACCATAGTGCCGCAAGGCACAGCGCTGCCCCCGCGTCCCTGCGCCCTCCAGGCCCTACACCTTGCATCTCTTCACCGGGCCCCGGGATCACCAACCCCTACCCACGGAGGGGCAACACAACACCTGGCTGCTCCCATCACCATCCCCGGGACCCCCACACTGAGCAGCGGTGGTGCCATCACCACAACCGTGGGTGGCGTCACGAACTATAATCCCAACAAACACCCCCCTTTTCACTCACGGGCGAGGAGTGTCGCTCGAGACACCCCGGGATCCGGCCCGCAGCTCGAGCCACCAGGAGCAACTGCCGGACCCGAGCAGAAGGGGTGAGCGCGGTGTGCTGACACCCTCCTCCCCGCCCGCGACAGTGACACAGCCCGACAACTGAAGCAGAAACAAAGGGGACAGTCTCTGGCACGGATGTCAAAAATATTTACCAGTCATGCACGACACTTGCCAACACCTTGCACCTTGTGAAGTAGACGACTGTGCCACTGTGACTCCTTTATTAATCAGGTTATCAGCAGGGGTTCCGAGAAAAAGGCTGACTTACATTATGCTCGTGACTCAAGTCAAGTCCATCCGAGCGTCCAACCTGCTCGTTTGGAGTATTGAGAACTCAGGCATTTTAGTGCTCGTGTACCGCCCCACGCTCGGCTGCAGCCAAGCCGCTCGGATCCGGGCTCGCTGGTAGGTGGCTCGAGCGTCTCCGGACCCGGGGGCCCTGTGGTGTGGTCAATTCGATCTGAAAGGGGGGCTGGCGGTTTACTGGACGTAGGTGTACGGCCGAAGCCGTGGTTAAGTTTGTGACGCCACCCACGGAATGTGGTGAAGGTAGACACCACTGCTGCAGTTACGGGGCACCCGGGGGACATGTTTATGCAGCAAGATGTTAACCCCTCCGTGGGCAGGGATGATGGCCCCGGGACCCGTTGGGTGTTGTGTGGTTGGGAGGTGCGCGGCCGGAGGGCACTGTTGTACTCACGATTAGTAACACACACAAGTCTCTGGTAAAACAAGTTGATGGTGGTCGATGCCCACAGTCGGCCGCAGTCTGGTCCCCCACCCGGTTCGGTGGTCTCTGACTTTTTCCTGCACCGTGTTGTGTATCTGTGGACTGCCTGCGCTTCAGCGACGGGAGTCCGCTCGCCGGCGTTGTGGATGTCGGGAGAGCCCTTTTGCCCGCAGACGCTGGCCCGTGGCATTTCTCTGCCTGTGCGGTTGTCGCGGGCGGAGGAGGGGACGCTGCGCTCTCCCACTGCTCGGGTCCGGCCGCTGCTGCTATTGCGGCTGCCGCTGCTGCTCGGTGGTGGCTCGAGCGGTGGGCCGGATCCTGGGGACTCGAGCGGCGCTCCTCGCCGGTGAGTGAAAAGGGGATTTTGATTGTGGGGGTTTTGATTATTGTCCGTGACGCCACCCACGGTTGTGGTGATATTAGTGACACCACCGCTGCTCTGGACGGGGATCCCGGGAGCGGTGACAGGGAGCAGCTTTGTTGTTATTTCTCCCCTCCGTGGGTAGGGGGTTGGTTGTCCCGGGGCCCGGTGATGGGGTAGGGATGGATGGCAGGCGGGTTACGGGGCCTGGTGAGGTGCAGGGTCGCGGGGGCAGCGCTGTGCCGCACGGCACGGTGGTACTCACTCAGCCAATGATGAGGACACAGTTCTCGGTAAAACACACGGCTGGATGGACGGGTCCCACAGACGGCTGCGGTGTTGTTTTCTCCCGGCAGGTTGATGGTGACTGCCTTTCCCTGCACCTAGATACGGTAGATGGTTCCGATGGGTTCCCACCGGTAACCCGCTCCCCAGCTTGGATATGAGCCGGAGGAGCCCCTTTTGCCCGCAGGCTCTGGCCCTGAGAAACGGTTGCCTTGGCGGTGGCGGTGTCTCCCTCACTTTGGTTGGACTGTTGCCTTCTGTCGGGACTTGGTCGTTGGGAAACCCAGGAGGTTCCCTTCACTAACGAATTCGGCAAATTCACGGCGACACCTAGCCTTGCCGGGGTCCGTAAGCCCCTGCCAGATGGTGCTGACTTCTCTTTGCGTACCGGTATGGTACCGCTGGGCCACCGCCCGTCCACGGTCCTTACGGTAAACTCCGATAGGCCACTCCTGCAGACGGTCACCACCGTCTGCCAACCTTGCTGTCTCGCCCGGGCCACACACCCGGACGCTGTCAGTTAGTTGCTCCGCTACCACTTTCCTTCCTCTCACTTTCACCTCCAAAACTAATCTGTTTACTTTTCCCGCCTCCAGGACTGCGAACTCCTAGGTGGGCGGGGCCAACCGCCTGACCCACCCCCTGGTGTGAACATCAGCCCCTGGAGGAAGGCAACAAGGGTTTTGTGTTCTGACTTCGGTGTGCCTGCTGGGAGTGTGGGGTGTGTGGATGTTGTGCTCTGTGGCCCCTGGCTTGTCCAGGGCGCCACATTCCCCCTTAGTTAAATGCAGACCGTCCGCGGGCTGCCCATCCATCACCGGCTTTATTTTCACCAACTGAAAAATAGAAAACGGTAACACATAACAATTATATTAACATTTTCCCACATCGGGAGGTACTCTTACTTAAACGTTGCGTAACGGTTACGGCTTCCGCTCTCTCCCACCCAAGCAACCTGGCCCTGATGCTGCCCCTAAGCAAACAGGCAGCACCCCTTGACCCCAGTCCAGCACAAGTTGCCCGAGCGGGTTCTGTCCTTTTCAGGGGACCCACGTGCATGGGGAACCCCTGAAACCCCCAGAGGATTGCCACCGGTTCCGGTGGTGGCTGGGCCCCAGCCTGCTCCACTGCGGGCCCTTCCTCCAATCTGCCTCTCTGGAGGCGGTAATGGTAGAAGCCATAACAACATTATTTACAAGCCACAAGTTTGTGGTTGCCCTGCTAGTTCTCGGGCCTGTTCATAAGGAGTTCCTTATGCAAAATGGTGAAGGGGGTCCCAACGGGGACCAGTTGCCGGCAACGACCGGTTCCAAATCAAGGTTGCAAATCAGGTGACTTTTCCACGGTATATTATTTTCTTATCATTCATTTTCAAACTTTTAAAACCACAATTTTAACACACAATGTTCGTGGTCCCAACGGGGACAGTGACAACGGCATTCCGCTGCCCTTACTCCGACTCTTCGGTGTCTGCTGGGGGAGGGGATGTGGTGGACACCCGGGCCTCTTGGCTGCCCCTCAGCTTGGCATCCAGCACAAACCACCCCCTCTCCCCACAGTGCCGGGTGTACTGCACCAGGTCACCCGGCATCAGGTTACGGCCTGGGTGCTCCTCCGGCAGGTGGGCATTAACATCCCACCGGGCTATGAATACTTCGGCCTCCAGGCCCGGTTCATATATGAAGCCATAGCCCCGACAAACATCAAACCGCCTCACCTGCCCTTCATACAGGGGGCCCCAGACACGGAAGGTCGCTTGGCGGAGGCTCTCTTTCTCCCGGATTGCACGGGCCACCAACTCCACCTTCTTCCTTTCCCTTTCCTCGATTTCTGTGCCCAACGGTACCGGCTCCCTATCCCAGTACAGCGCTGCTGCGAGCTCCGGCGCACGGGTCGGGCCCCGCAAGACCTTTTGGACACTGCCCACTGCTGGTGATCTGGGCGGAAGGTCCCACGATGACTTGGCCTTGGACGCCGCCTTGCAGCAGCAACCCGGTGCAACCTCAGCCGAGGTGTGGGGGATGGGCACATGTTACACCTCGTGGCTCTCCTGTGGCAAGGAATGAGGCAGTCTCCTTGCCTGCCACAAGCGCTCCTGCTCAGCAGCACCGAAGTTCTGCCAGACTGCGCAGAGTGCAGGAGAAACCTCCTCAGAGAGGCAGCACAAGGGTGACACCTAGTGGTACTCCTGTTGCAAGAAATGAGGCGGTCTCCCATTCCTTGCCTGCCACGGCTCCTCCTGCTCAGCAGCCCCGAAGGTCTGTGAGGTTGTGCAATGTGCAGAGGTTTTCTGCTCAGGGAAGCAGTGAGACTCCCGTTATCTCTACACATTGTGAGACCGAGGATCCCGCCTCTATTTCCCAGAGGCAGGAGGGTGAACATGTGCAATGCTTGGTGGGTCCTGATTCGCCCACTCACGTCACACGGCTTGATGACGAGGCTGGTGACGTGGTGAATCCTGACTGGCCAGGCTGGGACGTCGTGGTTCCTGATTGGGTCAAGTCCGTCATCTCCGCCTCGCGCCCGCCCTTGGCTGGAGCGACACCTCCTTAAAAGCTCCCCCTGCCATCATGGCGGCGCGTGACCGTCCTTCTATGTTTGGATGTCTGGCAGCGTGCTGCCACGCCACTGCTCAGGCATTATCGTCTTCCGTGGGCTTGGCCCTTGCTGCTTAGGCAGCACCTGGTTTGCAGGCCGTGTCCCTGCCTTGCTGCTCCGGCAGTAGCTCCTTCGACAGGCCGTGTTCCTGTTCCAGGTGAGCTCCTCGAGTCTCCACCGGACTCACCTGGTTATTGAAAGCACACGTGCGTGGGCACCTCTGTGCTACCCTCGTGCCATATTCTCGTGATTTCCACTGGCACACGTGCTTCCCCGTGCAACAGGTACACCGAGCCGTGTGATCCCTGCCATACAACCCTCACGGGTTAGGGCAGACCGGTGTACGTAGATCGTCTGTGACATTCCAGACGATCGCTAGCAGCAACCCGCTCACTCTTCACCCACCATAGCAGCGGTCCCTTACACCGCAAAGTGGACCTTGACCGGCGGAAGCTGTCCATTCCCCATCTTGGCACGCTTCCCCAGGTCCCCCTCTTAACAGGCACAGGGGCTTTCCTCCGCTGGGCCTTCGGCACGGAGCGGTCTGTCGGCTCCGGCTCGGGGAATCTCTCGGGGTTTGCCTCCGGTTCAGGCTTCGGGGCTTTCCATGGTAGCACCTCCGGTCGACTACGGGCTCCGGCTACAGGTCGGTCCGCCTGGGCGGACATGCTGGGTATCGCTACCGGTTGCGGGGGTAGCGGGCCTAGTGGCGGGGTCACGGCAGCCGGGACGGGTGGCGAGGGAGGCAGCAGGGCGAGGGGGTTTAGACCGGGTCCCGCAGCCACGATGACCGACCCACTAGGGGTACCGGGGCGTGGGTCACTCACCCTCCCTTCCGCAACTTCCTCCTCGCGTCTCTGCACGGTCGCTATGACCTCCGTCATGTCGGTCTCCCACTCCTCCAAGAGGAGCTGCATTTTGACCTGCAGCCGTTGCTGGAGCTGCGCGGTCCGGATCTCCACCCACGCCGCGGTTCCAGGCGCGGGGGCTACGGTGCTACGGGACGGCATATACATCTTGCTGGCGGCCTCTCCCAGGAACAAGATCGCCGCAGGGTCCTGGCGTCCCTGTTTCCATAGCCGCGCTCACATGCGACCAGCCGCCATTTCGTCCCCCTTGGTCTCTTTCCGGCTCCTCCTCTATAGGGGCGGGGTTTTGGCCTTCGCGCCTCCACTACTCGAGGAGACGCTCGAGCGGGAATTCTTCGTGCCCAAGATGGCGGCTTCTCAAATTTTCCGGCTGGACACCTCCGGCGGTTACAAGGCGCACCTCTACCAGACGGCAGAGCGGTAAGATCCTGTTCGTGACGCCAAGTTGTCGCGGGCGGAGGAGGGGACGCTGCGCTCTCCCACTGCTCGGGTTCGGCTGGTGCTGCTGCTCGGTGGTGGCTCGAGCGGTGGGCTGGATCCCGGGGACTCGAGCGGCGCTCCTCGCCCGTGAGTGAAAAGGGGATTTTGATTGTGGGGGTTTTGATTATTGTCCGTGACTACACCCACGGTTGTGGTGATATTAGTGACACCACCGCTGCTCTGGACGGGGATCCCGGGAGCGGTGACAGGGAGTAGCTTTGTTGTTATTTCTCCCCTCCGTAGGTAGGGGGTTGGTTGTCCCGGGGCCCGGTGATGGGGTAGGGATGGATGGCTGGCGGGTTACGGGGCCTGGTGAGGTGCAGGGTCGCGGGGGCAGCGCTGTGCCGCACGGCACAGTGGTACTCACTCAGCCAATGATGAGGACACAGTTCTCGGTAAAACACACGGCTGGATGGATGGGTCCCACAGACGGCTGCGGTGTTGTTTTCTCCCGGCAGGTTGATGGTGACTGCCTTTCCCTGCACCTAGATACGGTAGATGGTTCCGATGGGTTCCCACCGGTAACCCGCTCCCCAGCTTGGATATGAGCCGGAGGAGCCCCTTTTGCCCGCAGGCTCTGGCCCTGAGAAACGGTTGCCTTGGCGGTGGCGGTGTCTCCCTCACTTTGGTTGGACTGTTGCCTTCTGTCGGGACTTGGTCGTTGGGAAACCCAGGAGGTTCCCTTCACTAACGAATTCGGCAAATTCACGGCGACTCCTAGCCTTGCCGGGGTCCGTAAGCCCCTGCCAGATGGTGCTGGCTTCTCTTTGCGTACCGGTCCGGTACCGCCGGGCCACCGCCCGTCCACAGTCCTTACGGTAGACTCCGATAGGCCACTCCTGCAGACGGTCACCACCGTCTGCCAACCTTGCTGTCTCGCCCGGGCCACACACCCGGACGCTGTCAGTTAGTTGCTCCGCTACCACTTTCGTTCCTCTCACTTTCACCTCCAAAACTAATCTGTTTACTTTTCCCGCCTCCAGGACTGCAAACTCCTTGGTGGGCGGGGCCAACCGCCTGACCCACCCCCTGGTGTGAACATCAGCCCCTGGAGGAAGGCAACAAGGGTTTTGTGTTCTGACTTCGGTGTGCCTGCTGGGAGTGTGGGGTGTGTGGATGTTGTGTTCTGTGGCCCCTGGCTTGTCCAGGGCGCCACACGGTGGCTTTCTATCCCTCTCGTTGGGCTGTTGTCTTCAGTCAGGTGTGAAAAGATCTATAGTCCAGACCGCAATGAGTTAATTAACACGGTCCAGTGGCTTCTGGACCTCGTTTCAGGGTCTGAGTAACCCCCTTTGTGCTCCGGTCTCCGAGTTGGTTCCCTGGGTCGGTACTGGCGGGCCACTACCCTGTCCCAGTCTACCACGGTTCCACCGAGCCATCTTCCCGGCTCCTGCAGGCTGAGGCCACCGCTTGCCTCCTAGCCAAAGGTGCCCGGGCTCCAACCCTGGCACCTGTCAGTTAGTTGCAGACCTGAGCACAGGCCTACTTCCACTCTCCTTCACCTCCACTAACAGACTACAACTCAACTGACCTGTGGTTTCCTGCCTCCGGCTCTCTGAACTCCTCGGTGGGCATGGCCAACCGCCTGG
This sequence comes from Anomaloglossus baeobatrachus, assembly GCF_048569485.1. Lineage (NCBI taxonomy): Eukaryota > Metazoa > Chordata > Amphibia > Anura > Aromobatidae > Anomaloglossus > Anomaloglossus baeobatrachus. The sequence continues at coordinate 50,883,023 of NC_134357.1, read as the reverse complement.
CTCCGCCCCCTGGTGTGTCCATCAAGCTCTGAGAGAGGTGACTAGGGTTTAATGGTTGGCTGATGACACCTTTTTAGGTGACAGGTGTTGTGCGGGGCCCTATCTGTGATTACCTGGCTAGTCCAGGGCGTCACACTCACATATCCTACTCCCCTTTACATGTTCCACTATGGTGCTTTACAGCATCCGCCATTGTGGTGATACTGTACTACGATGGAAGAGTGTTTTTGCTGCTTTTTTGTGCTGCACCTTTGCTGTGGTTAGAGCCCATGTGTCTGATTTCAGTCTCAGTTACTTGGCTTGTTACATAACTTCTGCTTAGTTATTACGTCACATTTGTCAGCACTATACGCGGTTTACTTTCAGGGCGGGTCATTATAAACCTTAAACCGGACGGTGTCAGTAATTATATAACAATGAATAATTTATCATCATAAAACCCTTTCACATCAGATAGTGATGTCTGCAGAAACATTTACATAAAATATTCATGAGTGGATTGTGTCTTCTAGAAGGACCAGATGTCTTTGGCCCATAAACTCCTATTCTGAGGAGTATACAGATTGAGGCTTGTAAAACCACAAAATGGAAAGTACTGTAAATCCTATACAGGATTATGGACTCTAACCAGGCAATCTGTGAACTATTTTGTTTACTTCTTTTTCTCCGTTAGGTCAATAAAAGGGATTGTCTACCGCTTAGATATTGATAACCTATTCTTAGGATGAGTCAAGAATATCAAATCATTGGGGATCCAACATGTAACCCTCCCATTGATCATGCCACGGGTGTGTCACGGGTGACAGACAGTCATGTGGTTTCTGGCAATAGAAGATCACAGCATTTGGCTGTGCAAAATGCTCCATGACTTTCTATTGTTCTTGCTGTCAGTAGTCATTAGTATAGGTAGCTTTCCTGCTGGATTTTCTTCTCTCACCCTTTTGGACCCAGCAGGAGCTCGCCTTCCACTCAGCTACTGATTATCAGTATTCCCCTTGTGCTTAAATACTCCCTGGACTTGTGCTGGCAATATTATTTAGTTTGTTCTAGCTGTGGTTGCAAACAGGTGGCTTGTACTCCTCTGTGGTATTGTTGCTGAAGCTTTGCTAAACTCCTGTCTGAGTCATCTGTGGATAAGTAGCTCATGCATAGTCCTCCTGTGTGTCCTCCTTGTTTCTTCCTTTAGCATTAGTTGAGTTAACAAAGAGCTCATCCCACCCATTCCCTATTTAGGTTCCAGCACTAGGGATATCTAGGGTCAGGTATCCAACTCGGCGCATAGGTGAGGAACCTATTTAGGGTGGTGAGGGACCCCAGGTACGAACAGTAGATTTGGTCAGAGGTCACCATCTTCCCCTTCCCTAGATGCAGGGGTCCCCTTCCACCACTCGCCTGGTACTTTCCCATACCTAGCGTGACAGATCATCTGTTTGCAGGGTAACACAGCTCAATACACTGTATAGTGGTCAACTTTAAGTACTGCAGCTCAGCTGAAATTAATGGTAGCTGAGCAGCAAACAGCTGATCTGTAAGGTTGCTGGATGTCGGATCCCCAATGATCTGATATTAATGAACTTTCCAAAGGATAAGTCATCAACATCTAAGAGGTTGACAACCCTTTTAACTCAGTGTCTAGTTATCTTTCCGTAGACTGGGTCTGGGTTTGGAATTTGTTAGGCCCATTCAGCCCAAGGAGAACCATATACACTTAAAAGTGGGATGTAATTAGTCTGGAGCTGAGCAAAAAGATTTGCCGGACCCTGGTTTGACGTACACTCTAATACTCCGGAGCAGCTGGAACACATCACTGAGAACTTCCTTGGGATTACTAGGTCCACGCAACTTCATAACGAGGAAATTCCCACTGCTCTGGTCCTACCAGACCATATTCAATGCAAGCGAGAGAGGCAAGTGTGGCGCCCCTGAGGCTCTGGTCGCCACAGGGTACTGCACCTGAATTAAGGTGCGGTATCTATCTCAGGTAAGGAGAGGGGTTAATCACCGGTGTTCCACATTTACACACTACATACAGCATAGGAGTCTTCACACATGGTGGGATGGCTCAGGGTAGGCAGGGGGTGGCCATCACGATAATGGGACTTACCCGGTCACTGAAGCCAGCCACCTGGGGGGGCGGGTTCCACCTGGGAGTAGATATAGGCGCAACACACTCACATCATGAGCAGATGCGTCGAGACCATAGTTCTGGCAAGACGTCTCTGGAAAAATTGGACTTTACTAGGCCTGGGGCTTGGAGCGGGAGCTCAGCCAGGGCACCTAACTGCTGAGGGGGGACACCCTAGAAATAGGACTCTCTCTCTCCTTCTCTATTCAAACACCGGTGATGGCCCCTTGCTTGCCTGGGATTGACCAGAGGCCATCACGGCAGAGACCAGTACTACTGGGCTGGTGACCGAAGCTGTGAGTAAACTACACCTTGAACTTGCAGAGACTGTGTTGGCTTGTCCTCACCAGCGTCGCTGCCCAGCGCTTAGGCGCCAACGGCCATTACCTACCTCCTTTATTCATCCACACAGGACCCGCTCTGCCTGTGGGGAGTGGCAGCATCCCAACTGCTGTAACACCTGCCCCGGCGAGGAATCCTGCAACGGCTGCTACACCTGGCCGCATACCACAGGTGGCGTCACGACAAACTCCCAATTACCCCGCTTCCCCCATCATTTACTGTACGCCTCGGGCAACGGAAGCGGGCAAGGCCACCCGTGACATTGCCTGACCCGACCGGCAATGGCCTGGCAACGAGTAGGTTAACCACCTGCCCCATGGGGCGCTACACAAGCATGTGACAACAGTATACTGGCTCAAAGAACATAAGGCACAAAGTACACCCATTTCATGGGTATACGGGTATACCCTTAGTGTTGGATGCCTATACTTAAGTTAAAGTAACCTCACTTTCTCCCCTCTTCCCCAAGACACTTGGCCAGTAAATAATTTTCACCCTGTTATTTTCAGAAATGCAGCAGTGCCCTTAGATGTGCTGTGTTTTGAATCAATGTCCTATTGGTAAAATGAGCGTCTACCAAGAGCACGGAGTGATAATAGCATCTTCTCTTTCAATACAGAGCAGCACATCTGTGAATTCATGATACCATCAATAACATGTAGCTCCAACACCATCAACTCATGCTGCCCTGCATAACGACACTGCCACCACCTTGTGTCATTGTAGGCACCATGCATTTTTCTTTGCACTCCATCCTCACCTTCGCAACTTCATACAGTTTGGATGCCATCAGTTCCAAAAATATTTATCTTGGTCTCATCATTCTAGAATAGAAGAGACCCATTACTCTACATATTATTCGGCATGGACCCTGGCAAATTTTAGGTGGCTTTTTTTGCATGGACTTTAGGAGAGACTATATGTGTACGACACCCAAGAATGCCATTCCTCTCCAGTGTACACCGTATTGCCTGCTTTGGCTTTATACGTCTTTAGCTAACTGCAGTAATCTTACATGTTGATTTTCTTCAACAATCTCATTAGAAGACCCACCTGTTTAGGTGTTAACTTCCGTGGTCAGCTTGTGACATGGTTGCTGTTCCATCTTTGCTAAATTTTTGTATTACTTTACTCCAGTATTCTGACTGATAAGTAAAGTTTTGCTGATCTTCTTGTAGCATTCACCTTGGTATAAATAAATTATTTTCTTTCTCAGGTCTTGTGACACTTCTCTTCCATATGGTGCCATTGCTGACACCATGCAATGGTAAGGGGTTTTCTTTAAGTAATGCTCTGTTATAGTCACCCGTCTGCTGGACACCTGATTAATGAATAATTAGACTAACCTGTGGTTGAACTCTTGTTGATTCGAAGTTTGTAGTCCAAACTATAGGATTGCTCCTAAGATTTTCATTGGGGAGTACTCATTTTGCAACATGGTCTTAAATGAAATTGCTACGAATATTACTTTTTTGGGGTGTGAAAAATAACAAACCTTGTTTGCAATCAATGGACTACATCTCTGGGAATATTTTTTAATATGATATCCCATAGAAAATATTTATTCTTAAAGGAAACTAAATGTTTTCTGACAAATCTGAGGTGTACTCATTTATGATGAACACTATATATTTGAAAAAAAAAAAATACTAAACAGATTATTTTTCTTCAACAGACTTTATCAGACTTTCAGGATTCCCTGGTGTTGCTCATGAGGACGGGCGGTTGCATGACCACAACTATGTGATACATGCAGTCAAGAACAGACTAGACGTGCTCGACCCTTGATCAATAGAAGTGCACAGAGAGGACAAGCACGACTAGTCGAAATGTGGCAGGGTGTATGCAATTACATACTTGCACTCATGTGATTGCCTGCTCTCACAAGCGATACCATAGAATCCTGACAGTGAGCGCACCACTTGCTGCCAGGCTTTAGAAGTCTGCATTCACTTAAGGGTGCTTTACATGCTGCGACATCGCTAACGATATATCGTCGGGGTCACGTCGTTAGTGACGCACATGTAGTGGGTGGGCCTACCCCCTACTAGTTTAGCATAGTTACCCGGCATTGTGATTATTAAAAGTGTTGAATTTTATATTGTTATGTGATGTGTTAGGGCACCCCCTAGTGGCCGGGTGGGACGGCTGTTGCCACCGGGGAGGAGGAGTCGGCCGGATATCTAGGCAAGGTCTGAATGTGTGTGGGGAGAGAGGATCCGGGTCAGCGGAGTGTGAACATCTGGAGCGGCAAGTGCGATTGTGTGAGCGGAACATCAGGGGACACCGGAGATAAGGAGGTGGACGCAACCTCAAAGCCTATTCTGCCGGTGTGGGTCCGGTGTATGCTTGGCTGAAGAGTGGGGGTCCAGTGGCGCAACCTCGAAGCCTATTCTGCCGGTGTGGGTCCGGTGTATGCTTGGCTGAAGAGTGGGAGGAGTACTCTGGGCATATCCCCATCAGAGGGTGCGTTTGGGCAGGTTGTCCCCAGCTCCACTAATATTGCCGAAATCCGCTGACCGGAGTGTTTTTCTCTTTATCGTTGTGAATAAATGTCGTTTTTATTGCATCTGGACTGTTGCCTGCAGCCTCTTTGTGCATCGGCCGATGAAGATACCGACATACACTCTCTCAACATTAAGGAAGTGATGGAGTCAGGGATGTGCCTTGAAAATAGTGCTGCCACGACTACACAGCCAGAGGCCTCCCTGGCTGGTCACTTCACACATGCGGCGCCGTTAGCGACATTGCAGCGTGTGACAGCTAGGAGAGACGATCAACGATCGCAAAAACGGCAAAAATCGTTGATCGTTGACACGTCGCTCCTTTTCATAATATCATTGGTGGTGCATGCCGCTGGTTGTTCGTCGTTCCTGCGGCAGCACACAGCGCCTACTCGACTGTTACCCCAGACTTCGGCCCTAACAAGGGCAGACCACAGCTATCTATAATGTAAACCTCTGTACTCTCCCTAATAGCTACCCTACGCGTTTCGTCGATATAGATTCATGAGGGTATATTGTCCTACAGAGGAGCAGAGGTCCTGCACCCCAGCTCACAAACAATCTATGGAACCTAGGTACAGAGGTTTACATTATAGATAGCTGTGGTCTGCCCTTGTTAGGGCAGAAGTCTGGGGTAACAGTTGAGGATATCTCCCATCAGGACTAGGGTTAGTGACGCCATGGCAACTCTAGGACTCCTAGGAGGGAGAGACTGATTTACCCAGCGGACCACCTAATTGGTGAGACCATTCCAATCTTTTCTATATCAACTGTACTATCAATGCTTTATGTACATTTGAACTGTTGACCGCTGTCAACAATCTATATTATTTATATATTTTGTGCTTTCCTATTAAGTTTGTTATGTATATGGGACCACTGTCCGGATAACACGTGGAAACACAATATGTATATATTTTTCTTTTTTTGTTTTTTTGTTTGTTTAGTTTGTTATATTTGTGGCATCCCTGAGGGGGTCTCTCTTGTGTGGCGTGGCCTAGGCCTTATATCCTGATAGCAGTCGGGGATGCTTATGGTCCTGTCACACACAGAGATAAATCTTTGGCAGATCTGTGGTTGCAGTGAAATCATGGACATAGTTACATTTGTACACAGCCATAAACCTGGCACTGATTGTCCACAATTTCACTGCAACCACAGATCTACCACAGATCTACCACAGAATTACCACAGATCTACCACAGATGATCTACCACAGATGATCTACCACAGATCTACCACAGATCTACCACAGATCTACCAAAGATCTACCACAGATCTACCACAGAATTACCACAGAATTACCACAGATCTACCACAGATGATCTACCACAGATCTACCACAGAATTACCACAGATCTACCACAGATATATCACAGATCTACCACAGATCTACCACAGATCTATCACAGATCTATCACAGATTTATCTCTGTGTGTGACAGGGCCTTAAGTATTAGGTCTTTTACATACTTTTATTAAAAGTTATGTTTTAGCCTCTTATCTGCCTTTTGATATGTATATATCATAAGTGGCATTGAACACATTTGCATATCCTTCTGACAACAACAAAAAAAATAATGGTGCTGTTAACAATTTTGTGCGTCATAACTTTCTAGTTTATAGCCATAAAAATTCAAAGTTTGAAAAGTGTAAAATTTTTAAAATCTGCCAAATATCTAATATTTTCACAAATAAATGCAAAACTACAATATTGTTCTAAATTTACCACTAACATGATGCATAATATGTCACAAAAAATGGTCTCAGAATCACTGGGATCCGTTGAAGCGTTCCAGAGTTATTACATCATAAAATTACACTGGTTAGAATTGAAAAAAAAAATGGCCTGGGTCAGGAACGTGAAAACCAGGTTCGGGGGTGAAGGGGTTAAATAATAAGAAAAAAAAACAACTATACATGTTTGGTATCTACGTACACGTAATGGCCTGAGGACATATACTGCCAAGTCTGTTTTATCATATCATATCATGGTAAATAAAAAAAAAATAAAATATAGAATTGCACTTATAGTTCCAATTTTACTGCCCTTGGAATTATTTTCTCATTTAGTACTATACCATGTGGCAGAATGAATGGTGTATTTCAAAAGAACAAGTCGTCCTGCAATAAACCAGCCCTCATATGGCTATATTGACTGAAAAATAAAAAGTTATGGCTCCCCTTGGAAGAAGGGGAGGAAAGAAACGAAAAATCGCCCAGGAGTTAAGGGGTTATCAAACATCATGATATGGAGTTAAGACGTTACCATTTAAAAAAAATATATAAATGTAATAGAAAAACACGGTTTATACAATTGCTAATTATCTGATGATAGATTCCCTTTATAGTTAAGCGATAAGGTGGATTTTAGTGACCCTTTCGGAGTGATCTCATCATCATCATCATCAAAAAGACCCGAAGAACTGAGTAAAGGGCCAAGATGTGTAAGTGAGGAGGCTGACAGCTGGCAGATGGGGACTTGTAGCCTGAACCTATAAACTGCAGCAGCTGTGTGGGATCTCCACAGAGAGGGGCTTTTCTCATGCTAATGTGGGGGTCTACGCGCCCAACTGGCTGCACCACTGCTCCATGTGTAATCCAATTCATGGATGTGCATCGAGTAGGGATTAAATGATTTACAAAGCACAAGACAATATGTGATATTTTCAAATGTCACTGACTTGATTTATGAGGATATGAAGGCCTCATGTTCCTAATTAACAGACTTAACTGTATTATGATGGATAGGTGCCAATGTAGCAGAGCTGAATTTGTCATGAAATCTCAGAAGGCTTGGTCCTGTGAAAAACCATAAATATCGGTCTGATCACACTATAGAAAAGTCACCATATGCTGGGTCCAAATTAATTTAATTAACGGCCCAATGCTCAGCACTAAAAATGAGCAAGCACTACCATGCTTGGGTGCTCGATACTCGTAACTAGTGATGAGTGAGCACTACCATGCTCAGGTGCTCGATACTCGTAACTAGTGATGAGTGAGCACTACCATGCTCGGGTGCTCGATACTCGTAACTAGTGATGAGTGGGTACTACCATGCTCGGATGCTCAGTAGAGATGAGCGAACCGGTCGCGGTTCGGCTCGAGGTTGGTTCGCCGAACGGACCTCCCGTTCGAGTTCGGTTCGTCGAACGTTCGACGAACCGAACTCGAACTGCATAGGAAACAATGGCAGGCAATCACAAACACAGAAAAACACCTAGAAAACACCCTCAAAGGTGTCCTAAAGGGGACAAACAACTCAAACACATTGGAAAGTGACAAGGACATATACTCACGCGAAAACAAAACAGCTGGACAAGGAAAAAGAGGAGGACACACAGATATAGGCATGGCACGCCCTTCTAAAATCATGTAAAACACCGCAAGGTGACTCCAAGCGGAGTCTCCCTTTTTTCCAAAAATTGGGCCACACACACACCCACCCCTTCAGTGGTAGCACTTGTGCCCCAGTTGCACACTTCACAGCTAGATTTGCATCAAGCACATTCAAAAATACGCCATAATTAACCGTCCCCAGGATGACACCAGGGTAGGTAGCTAAGTCTTTCCTGATCCCAGCTCTGTGCAGCTTGGATCATTTATAAAAAACACAGCAATCAAGGGTTACTCCAAGCGGAGTCTCCCTTTTTTCCAAAAATTGGGCCCCACACACACCCACCCCTTCAGTGGCAGCAGTTGTGCCCTAGTTGTACACTTCACAGCTACATTTGCATCAAGCACATTCAAAAATACGCCATTCTTATCCATCCCCAGGATGACACCGGGGTAGGTAGCAAAGTCTTTGCTGACCCATGACTTGTTCATCTTGGCTTCTTTTAAAAACAATGTAAGCAAGGGTTACTCCAAGCGGAGTCTCCCTTTTTTCCAAAAATTGGGCCCCACACACACCCACCCCTTCAGTGGCAGCAGTTGTGCCCTAGTTGTACACTTCACAGCTACATTTGCATCAAGCACATTCAAAAATACGCCATTCTTATCCGTCCCCAGGATGACACCGGGGTAGGTAGCAAAGTCTTTCCTGATCCCAGCTCTGTTCATCTTGGCTTCTTTTAAAAACACATCAAGCAAGGGTTACTCCAAGCGGAGCCTCCCTTTTTTCCAAAAATTGGGCCCCACACACCCACCCATTCAGTGGCAGCAGTTGTGCCCCAGTTGTACACTTCACAGCTAGATTTGCATCAAGCACATTCCAAAATACGCCATTCTTATCCGTCCCCAGGATGACACCGGGGTAGGTAGCAAAGTGTTTCCTGATCCCAGCTCTGTTCATCTTGGCTTCTTTTAAAAACACAGCAAGCAAGGGTTACTCCAAGCGGAGTCTCCCTTTTTTTCCAAAAATTGGGCCCCACACACCCACCCATTCAGTGGCAGCAGTTGTGCCCCAGTTGTACACTTCCAGCTAGATTTGCATCAAGCACATTCAAAAATACGCCATAATTAACCGTCCCCAGGATGACACCAGGGTAGGTAGCAAAGTCTTTCCTGATCCCAGCTCTGTTCATCTTGGCTTCTTTTAAAAACACAGCAAGCAAGGGTTACTCCAAGCGGAGTCTCCCTTTTTTTCCAAAAATTGGGCCCCACACACCCACCCATTCAGTGGCAGCAGTTGTGCCCCAGTTGTACACTTCACAGCTAGATTTGCATCAAGCACATTCAAAAATACGCCATAATTAACCGTCCCCAGGATGACACCAGGGTAGGTAGCAAAGTCTTTCCTGATCCCAGCTCTGTTCATCTTGGCTTCTTTTAAAAACACAGCAAGCAAGGGTTACTCCAAGCGGAGTCTCCCTTTTTTTCCAAAAATTGGGCCCCACACACCCACCCATTCAGTGGCAGCACTTGTGCCCCAGTTGTACACTTCACAGCTAGATTTGCATCAAGCACATTCAAAAATACGCCATAATTAACCGTCCCCAGGATGACACCAGGGTAGGTAGCTAAGTCTTTCCTGATCCCAGCTCTGTGCAGCTTGGATCATTTATAAAAAACACAGCAAGCAAGGGTTACTCCAAGCGGAGTCTCCCTTTTTTTCCAAAAATTGGGCCCCACACACCCACCCATTCAGTGGCAGCAGTTGTGCCCCAGTTGTACACTTCACAGCTAGATTTGCATCAAGCACATTCAAAAATACGCCATAATTAACCGTCCCCAGGATGACACCAGGGTAGGTAGCAAAGTCTTTCCTGATCCCAGCTCTGTTCATCTTGGCTTCTTTTAAAAACACATCAAGCAAGGGTTACTCCAAGCGGAGTCTCCCTTTTTTTCCAAAAATTGGGCCCCACACACCCACCCATTCAGTGGCAGCAGTTGTGCCCCAGTTGTACACTTCACAGCTAGATTTGCATCAAGCACATTCAAAAATACGTCATTCTTATCCGTCCCCAGGATGACACCGGGGTAGGTAGCAAAGTCTTTGCTGACCCATGACTTGTTCATCTTGGCTTCTTTTAAAAACAATGTAAGCAAGGGTTACTCCAAGCGGAGTCTCCCTTTTTTCCAAAAATTGGGCCCCACACACACCCACCCCTTCAGTGGCAGCAGTTGTGCCCTAGTTGTACACTTCACAGCTACATTTGCATCAAGCACATTCAAAAATACGCCATTCTTATCCATCCCCAGGATGACACCGGGGTAGGTAGCAAAGTCTTTGCTGACCCATGACTTGTTCATCTTGGCTTCTTTTAAAAACAATGTAAGCAAGGGTTACTCCAAGCGGAGTCTCCCTTTTTTCCAAAAATTGGGCCCCACACACACCCACCCCTTCAGTGGCAGCAGTTGTGCCCTAGTTGTACACTTCACAGCTACATTTGCATCAAGCACATTCAAAAATACGCCATTCTTATCCGTCCCCAGGATGACACCGGGGTAGGTAGCAAAGTCTTTCCTGATCCCAGCTCTGTTCATCTTGGCTTCTTTTAAAAACACATCAAGCAAGGGTTACTCCAAGCGGAGCCTCCCTTTTTTCCAAAAATTGGGCCCCACACACCCACCCATTCAGTGGCAGCAGTTGTGCCCCAGTTGTACACTTCACAGCTAGATTTGCATCAAGCACATTCCAAAATACGCCATTCTTATCCGTCCCCAGGATGACACCGGGGTAGGTAGCAAAGTGTTTCCTGATCCCAGCTCTGTTCATCTTGGCTTCTTTTAAAAACACAGCAAGCAAGGGTTACTCCAAGCGGAGTCTCCCTTTTTTTCCAAAAATTGGGCCCCACACACCCACCCATTCAGTGGCAGCAGTTGTGCCCCAGTTGTACACTTCACAGCTAGATTTGCATCAAGCACATTCAAAAATATGCCATAATTAACCGTCCCCAGGATGACACCAGGGTAGGTAGCAAAGTCTTTCCTGATCCCAGCTCTGTTCATCTTGGCTTCTTTTAAAAACACAGCAAGCAAGGGTTACTCCAAGCGGAGTCTCCCTTTTTTTCCAAAAATTGGGCCCCACACACCCACCCATTCAGTGGCAGCAGTTGTGCCCCAGTTGTACACTTCACAGCTAGATTTGCATCAAGCACATTCAAAAATACGCCATAATTAACCGTCCCCAGGATGACACCAGGGTAGGTAGCAAAGTCTTTCCTGATCCCAGCTCTGTTCATCTTGGCTTCTTTTAAAAACACAGCAAGCAAGGGTTACTCCAAGCGGAGTCTCCCTTTTTTTCCAAAAATTGGGCCCCACACACCCACCCATTCAGTGGCAGCACTTGTGCCCTAGTTGCAAACAGGATGTTTTGATTTGCATCAAGCACATTCCAAATCCACAAGCATTTACTCTCCCCAGGATGACACAGGGGTAGTAAATTCCTTCTGGATCCATGACTTGTTCATTTTGATGAACGTCAGTCTGTCCACATTGTCACTGGACAGACGCGTGCGCTTATCTGTCAGCACACACCCAGCAGCACTGAATACACGTTCAGAGACAACGCTGGCAGCTGGACACGACAAAATCTCCAAGGCGTAAGTTGCGAGCTCTGGCCATTTTTCTAGGTTTGAAGCCCAAAAGGAGCAAGGCTCCAGTTGCACAGTCATGGCATCGATGTTCATTTGGAGATACTCCTGTATCATCCTCTCCAGCCGTTGACTATGTGTCAGACTTGTTGTCTCTGGTGGCCTTGCAAAAGAGGGTCTAAAAAAATTATGAAAAGATTCCATAAAATTGCTGTTACCGGCACCAGATACGGTCCTACTGGTACGGGTAGACTGTTGAAGATGACGAGACCGTCCCATGTTTGTCAAGTTACAACTGGGAGATTCACTCCCTGCACCTGCACGGTTGTTTGGTGGAAAAGCCGAGCTAAGATCTAGTAACAGCTTCTGCTGATACTCCTGCATACGTGCGTCCCTTTCTATGGCTGGAATTATGTCACAAAATTTGGACTTGTACCGGGGATCTAATAGTGTGGCAATCCAGTAGTCATCATCACTTCTAATTTTGACAATACGACTGTCATGTTGGAGGTAGTGCAACAAAAAGGCACTCATGTGTCTTGCGCAGCCATGCGGACCAAGTCCACGCTGTGTTTGTGGCATAGAGGTGCTACCCGTTCTTTCTTCCTCTGACATCTGACCCCAACCTCTTTCAACTGAAATTTGACCAAGGTCTCCCTCATCCGCTGAGTCTTCCATGTCCATGGACAGTTCGTCCTCCATTTCTTCATGTTCTCCTGCACCTTGCTCAACATTTCGCCTGCTACTATGCGCCCTTGTCGATCCCTGTCCCCCTTGGTCCCATGCCTGCTGCGTTGGTGATGATGAACGTCTGGACCTTGGTGATGTTGTTGTCCCTTGCGCATATGAATCCTCCTGTAGTTCCTCCCCTTCATGTTGTCCCACCCCCTGACTCCGAATAGTGTTTAGCGTGTGCTCCAGCATGTAAATGACTGGAATCGTCATGCTGATAATGGCATTGTCAGAGCTAAACATATTCGTCGCCATGTCGAAACTGTGCAGAAGGGTGCATAGGTCCTTGATCTGAGACCACTCCATCAGGGTGATCTGCCCCACCTCTGCATCTCGTTGGCCCAGGCTATACGTCATGACGTATTGCACCAGGGCTCTGCGGTGCTGCCACAGTCGCTGTAACATGTGGAGAGTTGAATTCCAGCGTGTCGCCACATCGCATTTCAGGCGATGAACCGGCAGGCCGAAAGACTTCTGGAGCGATGCAAGTCGCTCAGCTGCGGCGCTTGAACGGCGGAAGTGAGCAGACAGTTTTCGTGCCCTGTTCAGAAGGCCATCTAGGCCGGGATAGTGTGTTAAAAATTGCTGCACGACAAGGTTCAACACGTGAGCCATACAAGGTACGTGTGTCACCTTGCCCAGGCGAAGGGCCGCACCCAGGTTTGCAGCATTGTCGCACACGGCCTTACCAGGCTGCAGGTTGAGTGGAGACAACCATTTATTAAACTCGGACCGCAGAGCTGACCACAACTCCTCAGCTGTGTGACTCTTATTACCAAGACATGTCAAGCTAAAGACCGCCTGATGCCGTTGCGCTCTGCTGCCAGCATAGTAATGAGGGGTGCGTGATTCCTTCTGCGCAGTGAGAACGCTGGTGGCCTGACCAGGCAGGCTTGGGGCGGAGGTGGAGGACCCAGATGAGGTGGAGGATGCAGAAGCAGTGGCGGAACTTGGACAGACAGAGGATTGACACACAAGTCGTGGGGACGGCAAGACTTGTGCAGCAGACCCTTCACCATCTATCACCATAGTTACCCAGTGCCCAGTCAGCGACAAGTAACGTCCCTGTCCATGCTTACTGGTCCAAGTATCGGTGGTGAAATGCACCCGTTCACACACAGAGTTTCTCAAGGAAGCGGTGATATTGTGTGCGACATGCTGGTGTAGCGCAGGCACACCTTTCTTAGAGAAGTAGTGGCGACTAGGCATCTGGTACTGGGGCACAGCGACAGACATAAGGTCTCTAAAATCCTGTGTGTCCACTAGGCGGAAAGGCAGCATTTCGGTAGCCAACAGCTTACAGAGGGATAGAGTCAACCTCTTAGCTTTGTCATGGGTCGGAGGAAGTGGCCTTTTATTTGACCACATCTGAGGGACAGAGATCTGGCTGCTGTGTGTAGACGGTGTTGAGTAGGGTGTCCCTGGAAAAATGCTGGTTTGTGAGGAAAGTGCAGGCGGAGACATGATGTTGCCTTCATCCAACGTTGGTGCTATCGATGTCTGAGAGAGCTGTACACACTCACTTGTTTCCCCTTCCAAACCAACTGACGACCTTACAAGCAAACTGCCTGTTGCGGTTACAGTGGTGGAAGTTTTGCGTGGAAAAACAGGTGTGACAGCTGTCCCCACAGTCCTAGAAGATGAAGAGCGCGCGGATGCACTGGAAGGGGCGGGCGGTGGATGGTTCGCTCCGCTAGGCCGCATTGCAGCACGGTGAGCTTCCCACCGGGACTTATGATATTTAGTCATGTGACGATTCATGGCAGAAGTTGTCAAACTGCTGAGGTTTTGACCTCTACTAACAGAATCATGACAAATGTTACATATCACATGAGTTGGGCGATCTTTTTCGATGTGAAAAAAGGACCAGGCTAGGCAAGGCTTAGAGGCCATGCGACCTGTTGATCCACCCCGAATAATGCTCATAGGCAGAGTGGTGGCTGAGGATGCAGTTGTAGACGTGCTACCAGTGCTCCGACTCTGTCCAGGAAGGCGCAAGGTAACTTCGTCGTCGGTTGTATCCTCCTCCACCGCCTCTGTTGACCTCCTCGAGTGCCTGACTGGGGGTTGACAGTAGGTGGGATCTAGAACGTCATCATCAATTGTTGTGTTTGCACTCCCCTCCCCCTCAGACCGAGCCTCTTCTTGCCCTGACCGAATATTTAAGTTGTCATCCCAATCGGGTATCTGCGTCTCATCTTCATCAGTATGTTCCTCATTGTCTATAACCACAGGTGTTACAGTTTGTGACAAAGGGTCAACATTATGCTCAGAAACTTGGTCCTCACGGCCTGAATCAGAGTCACAAAGGTTCTGGGCATCACTGCAGACCATTTCCTGTTCTGTACTCACTGTAGCTTGGGAGCAGACCTCTGATTCCCAGGCTATAGTGTGACTGAACAGCTCTGCAGACTCAGCCATCTCAGTTCCACCATACTGTGCAGGGCTGATGGAGACTTCAGAGCTGGGAGAAATCAAGTGTGATTGGGATGACAACTCAGAGGACTGGTGTTTTTTGGATGCGGTACTTGAAGTGGCTGAGAGGGCACTTGTTGGACCACTTGAGATCCATTCAAGCATTTTCCTTTTTTGCCCATCATCTACCTTTGTTCCTCTTGTTCGTGTCCGTAAAAAAGGGAGCACATCGGATTGTCCACAATAAGTAGTAGACATCTTACTTTTGCTAGTAGATGGTCTATCTTCAGCAGATGATAATGGAGCTTTGCCACCTTCCCCACTGACAAAACCTTTTTTGCCTTTTCCACCACGCCTCTTCCCCTTTCCACCAGCATCTGTCATTTTGCCACTCATGTTGATTGCGACAAGATTGTGGACTGAAAATGTGGTAGTAAAAATTGAGAGGTGGTGAAGATTGCAGTGGTGGTCTAGCTTTATTAACAGCAGAATAATAAAGAATAAATATCCCTGACAATGTAACTTAGTTATAATTAGTTGGAGTGTGCAACGCAGGCAGACGTGCTGCAAATGTCTTGGCACTAGTGGGACTAAAGCAAAGTCCAATAGCCACGTATAGGATGCCACTAGGTACACTGAGTGTTTGCTAGTATAATGGCTTAGTTATAATTAGTTGGAGTGTGCAACGCAGGCAGATGCGCTCTGCAAATGTCTTGGCACTAGTGGGACTATAGCAAAGTCCAATAGCCACGTATAGGATGCCACTAGGTACACTAAGTGTTTGCTAGTATAATGGCTTAGTTATAATTAGTTGGAGTGTGCAACGCAGGCAGATGCGCTCTGCAAATGTCTTGGCACTAGTGGGACTATAGCAAAGTCCAATAGCCACGTATAGGATGCCACTAGGTACACTGAGTGTGTGCTAGTATAATGGCTTAGTTATAATTAGTTGGAGTGTGCAACGCAGGCAGATGCGCTCTGCAAATGTCTAGGCACTAGTGGGACTATAGCAAAGTCCAATAGCCACGTATAGGATGCCACTAGGTACACTGAGTGTGTGCTAGTATAATGGCTTAGTTATAATTAGTTGGAGTGTGCAACGCAGGCAGATGCGCTCTGCAAATGTCTTGGCACTAGTGGGACTATAGCAAAGTCCAATAGCCACGTATAGGATGCCACTAGGTACACTGAGTGTGTGCTAGTATAATGGCTTAGTTATAATTAGTTGGAGTGTGCAACGCAGGCAGATGCGCTCTGCAAATGTCTAGGCACTAGTGGGACTATAGCAAAGTCCAATAGCCACGTATAGGATGCCACTAGGTACACTGAGTGTGTGCTAGTATAATGGCTTAGTTATAATTAGTTGGAGTGTGCAACGCAGGCAGATGCGTTCTGCAAATGTCTTGGCACTAGTGGGACTAAAGCAAAGTCCAATAGCCACGTATAGGATGCCACTAGGTACACTAAGTGTTTGCTAGTATAATGGCTTAGTTATAATTAGTTGGAGTGTGCAACGCAGGCAGATGCGCTCTGCAAATGTCTTGGCACTAGTGGGACTATAGCAAAGTCCAATAGCCACGTATAGGATGCCACTAGGTACACTGAGTGTGTGCTAGTATAATGGCTTAGTTATAATTAGTTGGAGTGTGCAACGCAGGCAGATGCGTTCTGCAAATGTCTTGGCACTAGTGGGACTAAAGCAAAGTCCAATAGCCACGTATAGGATGCCACTAGGTACACTAAGTGTTTGCTAGTATAATGGCTTAGTTATAATTAGTTGGAGTGTGCAACGCAGGCAGATGCGCTCTGCAAATGTCTTGGCACTAGTGGGACTATAGCAAAGTCCAATAGCCACGTATAGGATGCCACTAGGTACACTGAGTGTTTGCTAGTATAATGGCTTAGTTATAATTAGTTGGAGTGTGCAACGCAGGCAGATGCGTTCTGCAAATGTCTTGGCACTAGTGGGACTAAAGCAAAGTCCAATAGCCACGTATAGGATGCCACTAGGTACACTAAGTGTTTGCTAGTATAATGGCTTAGTTATAATTAGTTGGAGTGTGCAACGCAGGCAGATGCGCTCTGCAAATGTCTTGGCACTAGTGGGACTATAGCAAAGTCCAATAGCCACGTATAGGATGCCACTAGGTACACTGAGTGTGTGCTAGTATAATGGCTTAGTTATAATTAGTTGGAGTGTGCAACGCAGGCAGATGCGCTCTGCAAATGTCTTGGCACTAGTGGGACTATAGCAAAGTCCAATAGCCACGTATAGGATGCCACTAGGTACACTGAGTGTGTGCTAGTATAATGGCTTAGTTATAATTAGTTGGAGTGTGCAACGCAGGCAGATGCGCTCTGCAAATGTCTAGGCACTAGTGGGACTATAGCAAAGTCCAATAGCCACGTATAGGATGCCACTAGGTACACTGAGTGTGTGCTAGTATAATGGCTTAGTTATAATTAGTTGGAGTGTGCAACGCAGGCAGATGCGTTCTGCAAATGTCTTGGCACTAGTGGGACTAAAGCAAAGTCCAATAGCCACGTATAGGATGCCACTAGGTACACTAAGTGTTTGCTAGTATAATGGCTTAGTTATAATTAGTTGGAGTGTGCAACGCAGGCAGATGCGCTCTGCAAATGTCTTGGCACTAGTGGGACTATAGCAAAGTCCAATAGCCACGTATAGGATGCCACTAGGTACACTGAGTGTGTGCTAGTATAATGGCTTAGTTATAATTAGTTGGAGTGTGCAACGCAGGCAGATGCGTTCTGCAAATGTCTTGGCACTAGTGGGACTAAAGCAAAGTCCAATAGCCACGTATAGGATGCCACTAGGTACACTAAGTGTTTGCTAGTATAATGGCTTAGTTATAATTAGTTGGAGTGTGCAACGCAGGCAGATGCGCTCTGCAAATGTCTAGGCACTAGTGGGACTATAGCAAAGTCCAATAGCCACGTATAGGATGCCACTAGGTACACTGAGTGTGTGCTAGTATAATGGCTTAGTTATAATTAGTTGGAGTGTGCAACGCAGGCAGATGCGTTCTGCAAATGTCTTGGCACTAGTGGGACTAAAGCAAAGTCCAATAGCCACGTATAGGATGCCACTAGGTACACTAAGTGTTTGCTAGTATAATGGCTTAGTTATAATTAGTTGGAGTGTGCAACGCAGGCAGATGCGCTCTGCAAATGTCTTGGCACTAGTGGGACTATAGCAAAGTCCAATAGCCACGTATAGGATGCCACTAGGTACACTGAGTGTTTGCTAGTATAATGGCTTAGTTATAATTAGTTGGAGTGTGCAACGCAGGCAGATGCGTTCTGCAAATGTCTTGGCACTAGTGGGACTAAAGCAAAGTCCAATAGCCACGTATAGGATGCCACTAGGTACACTAAGTGTTTGCTAGTATAATGGCTTAGTTATAATTAGTTGGAGTGTGCAACGCAGGCAGATGCGCTCTGCAAATGTCTTGGCACTAGTGGGACTATAGCAAAGTCCAATAGCCACGTATAGGATGCCACTAGGTACACTGAGTGTTTGCTAGTATAATGGCTTAGTTAGAATGGGTTGGAGTGTGCAGAGGACAAGAGGGTACAGTGGCAGGATTGTGGTGCTCTGGGTAGAGGAATGGAAGCCTGCCTTTCTATTCCCTCCTAATGGTGAAATGCAGGGAGGAAATCCCTGACCTGGGCTACACAGACGCTGTTGCTGTTTGCAGGACCTGTCACCTATGGCTCTCTGACCCTGCCGCTTTGAGCCCTTAAAAGGACTGCTAGAATGTGCTCTCCCTAAGCTGTCTAACGCTGTGTATGCAGCGCATACAGCTGTATCGGCTATAGGACTCAGGAGGACGGAGCTGCGACACTGATGTCTGACACCAAAGACGCAGAAGGCAGATAATGGCGTTCGTGAAGAAAATGTCCGGTTTTATAATGCAGGGACATGTGACATGCAGATCCTATCACACATGCCGTTGCTTCTCTGGCTCAAAGTCCACTTAGCTGTGTGTGTGTCTGTGATTGGCTGACATGCTGGCCCGCCCCACAAGACGCGCGCGCTTAGGGAAGGAAGACAAGAAAAAAAAAAAAAAAATGGCGATCGCCATTATAGAAACAGCAGTGATCTGAAGGCGCTGTTCACGCACACTATACACTGAAATGTGATAATAGTTTGATTCACAGAGTGACTTACACTATTACAGCAGAAACCAAGCTAGGATTTAGCTGTTTTTTGGCTGCTAGAACCGTTCTCGAACGTTTCTAGAACTATCGAGCTTTTGCAAAAAGCTCGAGTTCTAGTTCGATCTAGAACATGCCCCAAAATCACTCGAGCCTAGAACTGGAGAACCACGAACCACGAACCGCGCTCAACTCTAGTGCTCAGTACTCGTAACTAGTGATGAGCGGGCACTACCATGCTCGGGTGCTCGATACTCATAACTAGTGATGAGCGGGCACTACCATGCTCGGGTGCTCGATACTCGTAACTAGTGATGAGTGAGCACTACCATGCTCGAGTGCTCGATACCCGTAACTAGTGATGATTGGGTACTACCATGCTCGGGTGCTCGATACTCGTAACTAATGATGAGTGGGCATTACCATGCTCGGGTGCTCGATACTCGTAACTAGTGATGAGTGGGTACTACCATGCTCGGGTGCTTGATACTCGTAACTAGTGATGATTGGGCACTGCCATGCTCAGGGGCTCTGTATTCATAACTAGTGATGAGTGGGCACTACCATGCTGAGGTGCTCTGTACTCGTAACTAGTGATGAGCGAGCACTACCATGCTCAGGTGCCCGGTCCTCATAACTAGTGATGAGTGAGTACTACAGTGTGGGTGCTCAATACTCTTAACTAGTGATGAGCGAGCACTACCATGCTCGGGTGCTCTGTACTCATAACTAGTGATGCGTGAGAACTGCCATGCCCGGATGCTTGATACTCGTGTCGCGGGCGGGGAGGAGGGTGCCGGCACCACGCTCACCCCTCTGCTCGGGTCCGGCTGCTGCTGCTCAGTGGTGGCTCGAGCGGTGGGCCGGATCCCGGGGGTTCTCGAGTGGCACTCCTCGCCCGTGAGTGAAAAGGGGATTTTGTTGGGGAGATTGTCCGTGACGCCACCCACGGTTGTGGTGATTTGTAGCACCACCGCTGCTCAATATGGGAATCCCGGGAGTGGTGATGCGGAGCAGCCAGGTGTTGTGTTGCCCCTCCGTGGGTAGGGGTTGGTGATCCCGGGGCCCGGTGATGGGGTGTGGAAGGGTGCAGGGCCTGGTGGGCGCAGGGACGCGGGGGCAGCGCTGTGCCTTGCGGCACTGTGGTACTCACTCAGCCTGAGACGTTGACACAGTTTTACGGTAAACCACACGGCTGAAAAGACGGTTCCCACGGACGGCTGCACTTGCTCTCCCAGCAGGTAATGGTGATGTCCCTCTGACCTGCACCTGATGTTTCTAAGTTGGTAGCGATGGGTTCCCACCGGTAACCCGCTCCCCGGCTTGGATATGGGCCGGAGGAGCCCTACTTTGCCCGCAGACGCTGGCCACAAGGAGCTGGTGCCCTGGCGGTGGCGGTGTTCCTCACTAATGGTTGGACGGTTGTCTTCAATCGGGACTTGGTTCTTGGGGGATCTACGTCCCCTTCACTGACGGATTCGGCAAATTATGGCGACTCCCAGCCTTGCCGGGGTCCGAGAGGCCCCCGCCCTGGTGCTGACTGTCCTTCGTATACTGCTCCAGACCGCCGGGCCACTACTCGACCGCGGTCCTTCCAGCAACCTCCGAGCAGTCCCCCTCCAGACGATCACCGCTGTTGCTGACCTTGCTGACTTGTCCTGCACTTAGCTGGACTAACTTCAGGTCTTTCTACGCTCCCTTTTGTTCCTTTTCTTCTTTGCTCTACTACCACTTCACTTTCACTTAGCTCCTTTACCACTTCCTTCTACTTCACTCCCCTGAACTGCACTCAAGCTCCCCCTGAGCTGACTGACTGGTTCTTCCCGCCTCCAGTGCTGCGTACTCCTCGGTGGGTGGAGCCAACCGCCTGGCCCACCCCCTGGTGTGAACATCAGCCCCTGGAGGAAGGCAACAAGGATTTTAGTAGCTTTGGTGTTCCTAACTGAGATGTAGGGTGTGGTGGTGTGATGACCTGTGACCCCTGGCTTGCCCAGGGCGTCACATTCCCCCTTAGCAAAATGCAGACCGTCCGCGGGCTGCCCGTCCAACACCGGTTTTATTTTCTGTAAATGTAAAAAGATAACATATAAAGCATAACATCTTCCCACAATGGGAGGCACATTTCTTAAACGTTACTAAACGGTTTTACTGGTACGGTTTCCGCTCTCTCCCACCCAAGCAACCTGGCCCTGATGCTGCCCCTAAAGCCCAGGCAGCACCCCTTGACCCACAGTCCAGGACAAGTTACCCGAGCGGGATCTGTCCTTCCCCTCCAGAGGGTAGCCACCGGTTCCTTTGGTGGCTGGGCCCCAGCCTGCTCTGCTGAGGGCCCTCCCTCCAACCTGCCTCTCCGGAGGCGGCAGCTGCGGAAAACGGTACGGTAAAACAACATATTTACAAGTCACTTAACGTTTGTGGTTGTCCTGCAAGTTCACGGGCTTGTCCATGGATAGTTCCCATGCTAACTTTTTAAACGGTCCCCACGGGGACAACGGTGCCGGCTCCGGCCGGTTCAATCACAAAGAATCAGGTGAAGTACTCGGTAATCATCATTTTTCTTATCATTCTCAAAACTTTCAACTTTTAAACAAACTCAAAGGTGGTCCCAACGGGGACTGTGCAATGGTGCTCCGCTGCCTTTTGCGGCTTAACAGTCCATTCTCACTCGTGGGGCTCTAGTGCCACCTTCACATGGTGCACCGCTCTGGACCCCAATGGTAGCTCGCTGCAGGCGATCTTCTTCCATATTCATGCGGGCATGCACATCCGCTCTACACCCCTCTCGGGCATCGATCTCCCTACGCAGCTGCTGTTGCCGCCGCTCCCAGCCGGGAGTACTTTCTGTTTGCTCCGGTTCAGCGTGTGCGGGGGACGGACCCAGCCAGAGTCCCTCCGTGTCGGCTACGACCGGCACCTTCAGTAATGAGGGACCCCGCTGTGACATGGCCTCCTCTGCCTCCTGGCAGCTGCATCCCCGCCGTGCCTCCGGTGCATCTTTGCTGACGGGCTCAGCCTTTGGCTCCTTCCATAGAAGCGGTTCAGGGTGGTCATGAGCTTCTGCTGCAGGTCGGTCCGCCGGGGCGGATTGGCAGGGTACCGCTACCGGTGGTGGTGGTAGCGGGCCTAGTGGCGGGGCAGCAGCAGCTAACGCGGGTAGTGGGAGAGGCAGCAGGGTGAACGGGTGTAGGCCGGGCCCCTCAGCCGCAGCGACCAATCCCTCGGGAATACAGGGACGTGGGTCTCTTACCCGTTCCTCCAAATCTTCCTCCACCTCGCATCTCCGCATAGCAGCCACCACTTCCACCATGTCGGCCTCCCACTCCTCCAGGAGGAGCTGCATGCGGACCTGCAGACGGCTGCTTAGCTGGGCGGTCCGGACTTCCACCCACGCCGCCATGCCGGGCGCGGGGACCACGGTGTTGTTGGTCGGACTCAGCATCTTTAGCAGCGGCCTCTTCCAGGAACCAATAAATGGCCGCAGGGTCCTGGCGTCCCTGCTTCCATAGCCTTGCTCACATGCGGCCAGCCACCATTTCGTCCCCCTTCGCTTCTTTCCGGCCACTCCTCTATTGGGGCGGAGTTTTGGCCTTCGCACCTCTGCTACTCGAGAAGACGCTCGAGCGGGAACTTTTCGCGCCAAAGATGGCGACTTCTGGAAATTTTCAGCCGGATACCTCCGGCGGTTACAAGGCGCACCTCTACCCAACGGCAGAGCAGTAAGATCCTGTTCGTGATGCCAAGTTGTCGCGGGCGGGGAGGAGGGTGCCGGCACCGCGCTCACCCCTCTGCTCGGGTCCGGCTGCTGCTGCTCAGTGGTGGCTCGAGCGGTGGGCCGGATCCCGGGGGTTCTCGAGCGGCACTCCTCGCCCGTGAGTGAAAAGGGGATTTTGTTGGGGAGATTGTCCGTGACGCCACCCACGGTTGTGGTGATTTGTAGCACCACCGCTGCTCAATATGGGAATCCCGGGAGTGGTGATGCGGAGCAGCCAGGTGTTGTGTTGCCCCTCCGTGGGTAGGGGTTGGTGATCCCGGGGCCCGGTGATGGGGTGTGGAAGGGTGCAGGGCCTGGTGGGCGCAGGGACGCGGGGCAGCGCTGTGCCTTGCGGCACTGTGGTACTCACTCAGCCTGAGACGTTGACACAGTTTTACGGTAAACCACACGGCTGGAAAGACGGTTCCCACGGACGGCTGCACTTGCTCTCCCAGCAGGTAACGGTGATGTCCCTCTGACCTGCACCTGATGTTTCTAAGTTGGTAGCGATGGGTTCCCACCGGTAACCCGCTCCCCGGCTTGGATATGGGCCGGAGGAGCCCTACTTTGCCCGCAGACGCTGGCCCTGAGGAGCTGGTGCCCTGGCGGTGGCGGTGTTCCTCACTAATGGTTGGACGGTTGTCTTCAATCGGGACTTGGTTCTTGGGGGATCTACGTCCCCTTCACTGACGGATTCGGCAAATTATGGCGACTCCCAGCCTTGCCGGGGTCCGAGAGGCCCCCGCCCTGGTGTTGACTGTCCTTCGTATACTGCTCCAGACCGCCGGGCCACTACTCGACCGCGGTCCTTCCAGCAACCTCCGAGCAGTCCCCCTCCAGACGATCACCGCTGTTGCTGACCTTGCTGACTTGTCCTGCACTTAGCTGGACTAACTTCAGGTCTTTCTACGCTCCCTTTTGTTCCTTTTCTTCTTTGCTCTACTACCACTTCACTTTCACTTAGCTCCTTTACCACTTCCTTCTACTTCACTCCCCTGAACTGCACTCAAGCTCCCCCTGAGCTGACTGACTGGTTCTTCCCGCCTCCAGGGCTGCGTACTCCTCGGTGGGCGGAGCCAACCGCCTGGCCCACCCCCTGGTGTGAACATCAGCCCCTGGAGGAAGGCAACAAGGATTTTAGTAGCTTTGGTGTTCCTAACTGGGATGTAGGGTGTGGTGGTGTGATGACCTGTGACCCCTGGCTTGCCCAGGGCGTCACACTCGCAACTAGTGATGAGTGAGCACTACCATACTCAGGTGGTCGGTATTCGTAATAAGCAGCGAATTGCCCGTTTTGAGTACCATGTCCCCGAGCATGGTAGTGCTCGCTCATCACTACTCAGCACACCTTAGGATAGAGAGATAGAGTAATAGATAGATAATAGGATAGATAGATGGAAAGATTGATAGAAAGATCAATGGATGGATAGATTGATGAATAGATAGATATATACATACTAGAAGGTGGCCCGATTCAAACGCATCGGGTATTCTAGAATTTATTGTGTAGTTAATGTATGATTTTTGTTATATATATATATATATATATATAGATGTTGTTGTGTGTAGTTGCCAAGTGTTTGTGTAGGGCGCTGTAAATGTTCTGGGTGTTGTCTGGGTGTGGCGGGGGGTGAGAGCGGTGTTGTTTGTGTGTTGCGTTTGTGTGTGTTGTATTGTTTGTGGAGCGCTGTGTGTCTGCAGCGTTCTGTGTGTGTGTGTGTGTGTGTGTGGTGCTGTGTGTGTTGCGCGGTTTGTGTGGGTGTGTGTGTGTTTTGGGGGGAGGTATCTTTTGTGCAGTGTGTGTGTGTGTGTGTGTGTTGGAGGAGTAGTCCTTGGGAGGAGAGGAGTCTAATAGGAGGAGTAGTCCTGGGGAGAGAGGAGGATAATAGGAGGGGTAGTCCTGGGGGGAGAGGAGTATAATAGGAGGAGTAGTCCTGGGGAGAGGAGTATAATAGGAGGAGTAGTCCTGGGGGAGAGGAGTATAATAGGAGGAGTAGTCCTGGGGGGAGAGGAGTATAATAGGAGGAGTAGACCTGGGGAGAGGAGTATAATAGGAGTAGTAGTCCTGGGGGGAGAGGAGGATAATAGGAGGAGTAGTCCTGGGGGGAGAGGAGTATAATAGTAAGAGTAGTCCTGGAGAGAGAGGAGTATAATAGGGGGAGTAGTCCTGGGGAGAAAGGAGGATAATAGGAGGAGTAGTCCTGGGGGGAGAGGAGGATAATAGGAGGGGTAGTCCTGGGGGGAGAGGAGTATAATAGGAGGAGTAGTCCTGGGGAGAGGAGTATAATAGGAGGAGTAGTCCTGGGGGAGAGGAGTATAATAGGAGGAGTAGTCCTGGGGGGAGAGGAGTATAATAGGAGGAGTAGTCCTGGGGAGAGGAGTATAATAGGAGTAGTAGTCCTGGGGGGAGAGGAGGATAATAGGAGGAGTAGTCCTGGGGGGAGAGGAGTATAATAGTAAGAGTAGTCCTGGAGAGAGAGGAGTATAATAGGGGGAGTAGTCCTGGGGAGAAAGGAGGATAATAGGAGGAGTAGTCCTGGGGGGAGAGGAGTATAATAGTAAGAGTAGTCCAGGAGAGAGAGGAGTATAATAGGAGTAGTAGTCCTGGGGAGAAAGGAGGATAATAGGAGGAGTAGTCCTGGGGGGAGGAGTATAATAGGAGGAGTAGTCCTGGGGGAGAGGAGTATAATAGGAGGAGTAGTAATGGGGGGAGAGGAGTATAATAGGAGGAGTAGTCCTGGGGGGAGAGGAGTATAATAGGAGTAGTAGTCCTGGGGGGAGAGGAGGATAATAGGAGGAGTAGTCCTGGGGGGAGAGGAGTATAATAGTAAGAGTAGTCCTGGAGAGAGAGGAGTATAATAGAAGGAGTAGTCCTGGGGAGAAAGGAGGATAATAGGAGGAGTAGTCCTGGGGGGAGGAGTATAATAGGAGGAGTAGTCCTGGGGGAGAGGAGTATAATAGGAGGAGTAGTCCTGGGGGGAGAGGAGTATAATAGGAGTAGTAGTCCTGGGGGGAGAGGAGGATAATAGGAGGAGTAGTCCTGGGGGGAGAGGAGTATAATAGTAAGAGTAGTCCTGGAGAGAGAGGAGTATAATAGGGGGAGTAGTCCTTGGGAGAAAGGAGGATAATAGGAGGAGTAGTCCTGGGGGGAGAGGAGTATAATAGGAGGAGTAGTCCTGGGGGAGAGGAGTATAATGGGAGGAGTAGTCCTGGGGGGAGAGGAGAATAATAGGTGGAGTAGTCCTGGGCAAAGAGTAGGATAATAGGAGGAGTAGTCCTGGGGGGAGAGGAGTATAATAGGTGGAGTAGTCCTGGGGGGAGAGGAGTATAATAGGTGGAGTAGTCCTGGGGGGGGGGAGAGGAGTATAATAAAAGGAGTAGTCCTGGGGAGAGAGTAGGATAATAGGAGGAGTAGTCCTGGGGGGAGAGAAGTATACTAGGAGGAGTAGTCATGGGGGGAGAGAAGTATAATAGGAGGAGTAGTCCTGGGGGGAGAGGAGGATAATAGGAGGAGTAGTCCTGGGGTGAGAGGAGTATAATAGGAGGAGTAGTCCTGGGGAGAGGTGTCTATTAGGTGGAGTAGTCCTGGAGGGAGGTGTATAGGTGCCCAATGTGTGTGGTAGGCGTGGCCGAGCGGGCAGAGCGTGTGGGGGGCGTAGTCGAGCGGGCAGAGTGTGGGGGGCGTGGCCGAGCGGGCAGAGTGCGTGGGGGGCGTGGCCGAGCGGGCAGAGTGTGTGGGGGGCATGGCCGAGCGGGCAACTATGCAAAGCGGTTATCATAGTTACCCGATGTGTATCATGGTTACCAGCGTAGCCGGCTCTGGGACACGTGTGCCGGGAGCCGGGGTAAGCTAGTAAGCATGGTACACATCATGTAAGTATTAAAAGCAACAGTGCTGGTTCACTTTTTGTTTGTTGGTCTCCTGCTGTGCAGCACGCATCGGTGTGTTTGACAGCGGGAGACCAACGATCTGAATGGGCAGGGAGCCGGCATAGGCTGGTAACCATGGTACACAATATTACCCGATGTGTAGCATGGTTACCAGCGTACGCCGGCAACCCAGCCGACACATACCCTCGCGTTGCTGGGGTTGCCGGTGTACGCTGGTGTGGGCTCCCGGGGGTGCATCAGTCACCTGGGAGTCGAGGCTCCGTGTCTGTTCGGGGAATACATGCGGGGGACGGGGCAAGGCTGAGCATCCAATGCGTGAGGGGGCGGGGCCTGGTCAAGCGGCCAATGCGTGCGGGGGGCGGGGCCTGGTCGAGCGGCCAATCCGTACTGGGGGCTGGGCACGGCCAAGCCAAGTGGCCAATCCGTGCGGGGGGGTCAGGGCCAGGCCGAGCTCAGCGGCCAATGCGACGGTTGTCACTGTAACGACATAAGTTTGGAGCAAGACAGACAGACAGACAGAAAAAGGGAATTATATATATAGATAGTGGGGAAGATAAGTATTTGAAACACTGCTGATTTTGAAAGTTTTTCCACGTACAAAGAATGGAAAGGTCTCTTTTTCCTCCTCTGGATCATTCAGATGGTCATTAGTGAACTTCAAATGAGTCTGGACATGTGCTGTTGTGAGCAGGAAACCTTGTGTGCTCTGCAGGATTTTAATCCACGACGGCGTAGTGTGATACTGACGGTAATCTTTAAGACTGTGGTCCCAGCTCTCTTCAGGTCATTGACCAGTTACACCCATGTAGTTTTGGGCTGACTCCTGACCTTTCTCAGAATCATCCTTGCCCCATGAGTTGAGATCTTGCATGGAGCCCCAGGCCGAGTAAGATTGACAGTCTTCTTGTGTTTCTTCCATTTTTTAATAATTGTGCTAACAGTTGTTTCCTTCTCACCAAACTGCTTGCCTATTGTCATGTAGCCCCTCCCAGCCTTGTGCAGGTCTACAATTTTGTCCCTGGTGTCCTTAGTCAGATCTTTAGTCTTGGCCATGGTGGAGAGGTTGGTGGAGTATGATTGATAGAGTGTGTGGACAGGTGTCTTTTATACAGGTAACAAGTTCAAACAAGTGCAATTAATGCAGGTAATGAGTGTAGAGTAGGAGCTTCTTAAAGACAAAAATAATAAGACTGTGAGAGACAGAATTCTTGCTGGTTGGTAAGGGATCAAATACTTTAATGAATAATTATTTAAACATCAAACAATGTGATTTTCTGGAGTTTTTTTTTTACTCTGTCTGTCACAGTTGATGTGTACCTATGATAAAAGTTACAGACCTCTCTATTCTTTGTAGGTGAAAAAACTTGCAAAATCGGCAAAGTGTCAAATACTCAATTCCCCACTGTAGATAGATAGAGGGATAGATAGATGATAGAGGGATAGATAGATGATAGAGGGATAGATAGATGATAGAGGGATAGATAGATGATAGAGGGATAGATAGATGATAGAGGGATAGATAGATGATAGAGGGATAGATAGATGATAGAGGGATAGATAGATGATAGAGGGATATATAGATGATAGAGGGATAGATAGATGATAGAGGGATAGATAGATGATAGAGGGATAGATAGATGATAGAGGGATAGATAGATGATAGAGGGATAGATAGATGATAGAGGGATAGATAGATGATAGAGGGATAGATAGATAGATAGATAGATAGAGGGATAGATAGATGATAGAGGGATAGATAGATAGATAGATAGATAGATAGAGGGATAGATAGATAGATAGATAGATAGATAGAGGGATAGATAGATAGATAGATAGATAGATAGATAGATAGATAGATAGAGGGATAGATAGATAGATAGATAGATAGATAGAGGGATAGATAGATAGATAGATAGATAGATAGAGGGATAGATAGATGATAGAGGGATAGATAGATAGATAGATAGATGATAGAGGGATAGATAGATAGATAGATAGATAGATAGAGGGATAGATAGATAGATAGATAGATAGAGGGATAGATAGATAGATAGATAGAGGGATAGATAGATAGATAGATAGATAGAGGGATAGATAGATAGATAGATAGATAGATAGATAGATAGATAGAGGGATAGATAGATAGATAGATAGATAGATAGAGGGATAGATAGATAGATAGATAGATAGAGGGATAGATAGATAGATAGATAGATAGAGGGATAGTGTCACGCTCCCCGGGTCCTCACCCCCGCTCCCCGGCTCACCTGCCACGCTGCCCGCTCCTCAGCCCCCGGATTCCGTCCGTCCCAGGCCCCCGGGTCCCCGATCCCGGCGCCCGACGGCTTCCCAGGACCTGGCCGGCTCCCCTGCGTCCTCCCCTCAGCCTCCTTCCCTGGCTTCTGGCACCCGGGCGGCGCGCATGCGCGTTAGGGCGCGCGCGCGGTCACTGACCCTTTCTTAAAGGGCCAGCGTCCATTAACAGGAAATGAGGTGGAACAGGTACTGGGTATAAAGGGGGTTAGTGTCCAAGGGGGCGGGGCCTGATCTTCGTGTTCCCTGAGCTAGGAGTCAGGTCTCCTGGTGTTTATGTGCCTGTACTCACCTATCTCTCTTTGTAGAGCCGTACCTGCCTCGCCATCCCGTCTGCCGTATCCTGAACCCCGCACACTGTCCGTCTGCCATCTGACAGTCCATACCATCTCGGATCCCTGCGGTGACCCGTCATCTCGCTCCTGAGGTTCCGGACCCCGCCTGATATCATCTCGGCTTCCGAACCTGAGCTACGTCACCAGGACTACCATCTGTGACACCGTGGTCCCAGGGACTCCTCCGCTGCCTTCACTTGCACGGACTGTTCTGCTGCCCATCAGTGCTTCAGCTGCCGGACTCCCTACCACCATCTTAAGAGTTCGGTCCAGTGGATCCACCTCCTGGGTCGGCCCGACCGCCCGGCCGTGACAGTAAGATCAGGCCCTGGATCCCGCTGCAGCACTAGCGGCCTTGCAAGAGGAACTCCGACGTCAGCATGAAGTCCAGACCCGCATGTTGCAATTTATGACCTCCGTGGACACCCGCCTGTACACGTTACAAGCATCAATGACGCCTGCGGCACCCAGGTCCCCAGCTATGCAAGCCATGGCTCCCGCACCAGTGGCAGCCTCTTCAGATGCTTCCCGTCTCCGTTTGGCGTCACCACCTCGTTATGCTGGAGATCCCAAGACCTGCAGGGGCTTCATAAACCAGTGTTCCCTTCATTTCACGCAGCTGCCACATCTGTTCGCCTCTGACCAAGCCAAGGTCGCCTTTATAATGTCTCATCTGGAGGGCGAGGCGCTGGCGTGGATGAACCCCTTGTGGGAGAAGGAGGACCCCATGACCAAGAACCTTCAAGAGTTCCTGCAGGCCTTTCGCAGCACCTTCGACGAGCCGGGACGCGCCTCTGCGTCTGCTTCATCCCTCCTCCGCCTACGTCAAGGAACACTGACGGTGGGTCAATATGCCATCCGTTTCCGTACTTTGGCTTCTGAACTCGGGTGGAATAATGAGGCCCTGACAGCCGCCTTCTGGGAAGGACTCTCGAGTCGCATCAAGGATGAGTTGGCGGGTCGTGACGTGCCCTCCACCCTAGATGCCCTGATTGCCCTAGCCACTCGAGTGGACATTCGTTTCCAGGAACGCTCCAAAGAGCTGTATCGTGAGAGACGTGCAGTACGGCACTCCCCTCCTCCACAGAAGTCCTCTGTGCCTCACTCTTCAACAGCTGGGATTCCTGTCCACGAGCCCATGCAGGTTGACCGAGTACGACAGTCTGACCAACGTAGAGCAGAGCGGCTCGCCAAAGGCCTCTGCTTTTACTGCGGAGAGGGCACACATCTCTTACGCTCCTGTCCGGAAAGGCCGGGAAACTCCAAAGCCTAGGGTTGGTAGGAGAGGCCACCCTAGGTGCTGGGACTCTCTCAGACCCAGTTATGTGGACGGTACAAGTGTCAACAGGAGAGACGCGCTTCACGGCTGAGGCATACCTCGACTCCGGAGCAGCAGGCAATTTTATCCAGCAGGCCACGGTGGACAAGTACCAGCTGCCTGTTACTCCACTCGATAAGCCCCTAATGATTGCCTCGGTGGATGGGAGACCCCTCTCTGATACCATCTCCTGGATCACCAAGCCGGTGGAATTGCGTATAGGTGCTCTGCACACCGAGAACATCGCTCTCTACGTCCTTCCACACATGTCCCATCAAATCCTGCTGGGACTTCCTTGGTTGCGGACACACGAACCATCAGTCAGCTGGGGTACTGGCGAAATCACTCGTTGGGGCTCTGCCTGTCATGAGAGATGTCTAAAGTCCCTACAACCAATCCGACGTCCCCCGGCTCCAGAGAACCTACCGGAACTGCCCTCGGCCTATTGGTCCTTCGCGGACGTTTTTGACAAAAAGGAGTCTGAGGTACTTCCGCCACACCGTCCCTACGATTGCGCCATCGACCTGCTCCCAGGAACAACACCACCTCGAGGACGGATATATCCGTTGTCTCCAGCGGAAACCAGGGCCATGTCCACATACATCACGGAAAGCCTGGCAAAGGGATTCATCCGGAGATCCTCCTCTCCTGCGGGAGCAGGCTTCTTCTTCGTTAAGAAGAAAGAGGGTGACCTACGCCCATGCATTGACTACCGGGGCTTGAATCAGATCACCATAAAAAACAAGTACCCCCTACCGCTCATCCCCGAATTGTTCGACCGGCTCAGAGGAGCCCGTGTGTTCACCAAATTGGATCTTCGGGGTGCCTACAACCTAGTTCGTATCCGCTCTGGGGACGAATGGAAGACCGCATTTAATACTCGCGACGGGCACTACGAATACTGCGTGATGCCCTTCGGTCTGTGTAACGCTCCTGCCGTATTCCAAGAACTGGTGAACGACATATTCCGGGACCTCCTCTACCTCTGTGTAGTAGTTTATCTGGATGACATCCTTGTCTTCTCTCCGGACCTCCAGACCCACAGAGAGAACGTAAAGCTGGTCCTACAAAGACTGAGAGAGAATCGTCTCTACGCCAAATATGAGAAGTGCGTCTTTGAGCAGTCTTCTCTCCCTTTCCTGGGATACATCATCTCGGGTACTGGGTTGCAGATGGATCCAAAGAAGGTCTCCTCCATACTCAACTGGCCTCCTCCTTCGGGACTGAAGGCAATCCAACGGTTCCTGGGATTCGCCAACTACTACCGCCAGTTTATCCCGCACTTCTCCGCCCTGACTGCCCCTCTCTCCGCTTTGACCAAAAAGGAGGCTAAACCAAAGGACTGGTCACCTGCGGCCGACGCCGCGTTTTGCTCTTTGAAGCGAGCTTTCGCCTCCTCTCCTGTACTCCACCGACCGGAGTTAAACCGCCAGTTCACCTTGGAGGTGGATGCCTCCTCCTCAGGAGCCGGAGCAGTGCTCATGCAAAAATCCTCCTCCGGGAAGATGGTGACTTGCGGTTTCTTTTCTAAGAGCTTCTCAGCACCAGAACGGAATTACACCATCGGTGACCGAGAATTATTGGCGGTCAAACTAGCTCTGGAGGAGTGGCGCTACCTCCTGGAAGGAGCAGTGTACCCCGTGACCATCTACACGGACCACAAGAACCTGGAATACCTGCGGTCCGCTCAGCGACTGAACCCGCGGCAAG